>NC_133389.1:8008863-8311893 GCF_047511655.1 Castor canadensis
CCATTCTCTACATTTGAAAAAAAAGGCATTTGTGTTTAAGATATCTATATAGGGAGTTTCATTGTGACATTTCCATGTATATATGTATTATAACCCAAATTGGTTCATCCCCTCTATTTTTCTCCTTTCTACTTTAGTCCCCTTCTTAGGGTGATTTGAACAGGTTTAAAAATTCTATATTCATTCTTTTGTGGAAGTACATCAACCATATTCACCTTCTTAACTTCCTTCTTTCACCCTCCCTGTCCTGTTAGTGAACTCCCCTTAGTGTAACCTGTTTTTTATACTATTATTTGTATTTGTATTGTGTCTATCTCCCACATATGAGAAAAAATATGCAGACTTTGTCTTTGTGAACATGATATCCTCCAATTGCATCCATTTGCCTTCAAACACATGCTTTCATTCATCGTTATAGCTGAATAAAACCCCATTGAATACATATGCCACCTTATCTAATCCATTCATCAGTAGTGGGGCACCTGGGTTGTTTCCACAGCTTGGCTACTGTGCACAGTGCTGTGATGAACATGGGTGTGCAGCTGCCTCTACTTTATCCTGACCTGCATTCCTTTGGGTTATCCCTAGGAGTGGTATTGCTGGATGGCATGGGATACCAATGCTGAGGATTTCTTACAGATTACTCCTTGTAACACAAATTAGAAAACATTTTGGCATTATCTACTAAAATTGGACATTCACATATCCAATGACTCAACAATTCCCCAACTGCTATTCTACCAAAGAGACCCTTGTGCCTGAGAAACAGGAGACAGGTGCAAGAACAGTCATAGAATGGTGGCTCCCAGCTGCAAAACTCAGAAACAATGCAAATGTTCAATTACATTGTCAGATATTAGGAAGCATTGCAGATAACCATATTAAAGCAATATGGTTAATACTTATCCATAATACAGAAAAAGTACCAAAGATTGCATGCAACATGCAGACTGTTTTTAAAAATAACTAAAATGGGTAAACATAGTTTTAAGGAAATCATTAAACAGCACTAACAATGTAAAAAAGAAAAAGTGAATAATGTAGTATTTAAAATGATGGTTTCTTAATAGTTTAAATTTTTGAAGGATAAGATGGAGATGTATCTTTAGCATCTTTAAAATAACAGTATACAGAGCCAGACACAGTGGATTATGCCTGGAATCCCAGCTACTCAGGAGGTGGAGATTGGGAAGATCATGGTTAGAGGTAAGCCTAATCAAGAAGATAGTGAGACCCCCCCCCTCAACTATAAGCTTGATGTGATAGTATATGCCTGTAATCCCAGCTAGGCAGGAGAATCTTAGTCCAAGGTTTGCACCTGCCAAAAATATGAAACTCTATCTGAAAAAGAAATAGCTAAAGCAAAAAAGGGCTAGAGGTGTGAGTCAAGTGGTAGAATACTTGCCTAGAAAGCACAATTTCCAGAAATCAAACTTCAGTTCAAAAAGAAGGAAAAATAATTTTTTAAAAATAGCAGTATACAAATAAAAGCATTATAAAATAAAAGAAAGCCATACCTGGATCAGTGATTGAGAGGGTGTCATAATTATAAATTCTGGTGAACTCATCTCTTTGTTGCTAATGTTAGATTAGTAGAAAGCAGGAAGGGGAAGATAAAGGAAAGCCCAGTATGGACCAGGTCTTGAGGAAGGATCACTTGGAGGCAGTGGACCCCAGGCAGAGGAGTGAAAGGCATTTTCCCAGCCAGGTGACCATGACTAGCAAAGACTCATGACACTAGAACGAGGATGAGTTTTGGGAGAGAGGCTGGGAACAGATAGTCATTAAAGGTATTACATCCCTGGAAGTGAGCAGGTGAAGGCAGATTTACAGGCAGTTCCCTCAAATCTGAGCAGAATCTAAAGCTACTTGTCTCTACGATGATGGAGAAGGAACTGCCGTGATAAAACCACTGGGTGGTTAGCGAGGCAGCAGGATGGGTGAAAAAGACAGATATGCTTTTGGAAGGACTGGAAACTGCAGGATCCATGTGGTCAGAAGGAAGGAGATGACACAGACCAAGACTAGCTTGACTACAGTATTTAAAGGAAAAAGGGGGAAAAGGGGAGACCACATTGGATATGGATTGGATGTGGAACTTGCAACTGCTTGTAAGGTACAAACATCATGAACATAGAAGAATTAACAGCAGGTAAACTGAGGACAAGAATTCACATCCTGGTGATGAGGGAAATTGATTCGAAGCAGATTTAGGGTATTTTACTCCCCTAACTCACTATACTCAGGCCTCTCAGATTGGGTAAGGTTTACTTTCCAACCAGTCATCCATATCTCTGACTCTTGCTGAACTCAACCAGATAAAACCATTGAAATATAGATGGGAGGTGCCAATCAAGTCTGCGCACCTGATGCTCATCTATGTGGCCTCCTGTACTCAAGCCCATTTCTTTTTTTTTTTTTTTCTTGGGATGCTGGTGATTTGAACCGGGAGGCTTTCAAGCACAAGGCACATGCTCTCCTACTGAGGCACACCCCTGTCCTTGGTTTTTTGATACAGGATCTCACTATGTAACTTAGGACAGCATGGAATTCACCATCCTCCTGCCTCAGCCTCCCAAGTACAGGATTAAAGATGTCCCACCATGCCCAGCTTCAAGCCCACATCTTAAGTGGGACTTTTCAGACTAGCTGAAAATACCAAATCAATTGCACCAAATAGAAGAAGTTACACCAAACCACAAAGACAGAGATAGTTTTCATTGTGTTCAGCCATTATCAGGGTGCTTTCTCCACCTCAGACTGCCAACAGCACTGTTAACTCTGTTTCACACCAAGGGTTGTTCTAGGGTGGTTACTGTGCACAACAATTCTTATGGGGAAAAATGAGTTTCCAATAAATATTCAAGTGAATTTTATTTATATATTACTCATTTCTACTGTTAGGAATTCTTCAGTGATATTTGAATGAAGCTTTCCCTTCATTTCCACAAAGTAAGGTATGCATGATTTTAAGGAAGCATTTCTTTTTTATCTAAATAGACTGAAAGTTTCTTAGGACAACAGAGATCTTCACAAAAAAATTATTTTAAGAAATATAATCACTGTTCGGGTGTGGTGACACATGTCTTTAATCCCATGTACAAGGGAGGGATAGCTAGGAGGATTGAAATCCCAGGTCCACCCCGGACAAATACACAAGAGCCTATGCAAAAAATACCTAAATCAATAAGGGCCAGCTCCAGGGATAGAGTCATGGTTCATATCTAACTGAAACAATGTTTCTAAAAATTAAATAAATGTAGTTATACAAAACTATAGTGTACGATCTAGCATACCTCCTTGTTCCTGCTTCAAGATGATCAGAAATCATTTCTATGTAATGCCATTAAGTGGTCAGACAACTCAAGCTATTCTGAAAAGTGTGGGTGCTGTTTATCTTTGAGAAGCTATTCCAGGAAGATCTCTGCAAGTCCTAAATTAACACTCAGGTGACTTCAGATAAATGTCAGTCAAAGCTCTTTCCTTTTCCATCAAATATTGTCCTATAGGCCCGGGCAAGAAAAAGGGAAGTGGAGATTTCCAGTGACCTTCTCAGCAGCTGAGCTAGCTTACATTAGATAATTCATTACTGCAAACAGGCTGATTGACAAGATTACCCCAAACTGAGATGCAGGAGCCAAACAGATCATTCACATATTATATTAACGACAGTCGGAATACCATTTGGTGTTCCTAAGGGGATAGAGGAAGAACAAACTCTAATTTTCACAATCATTAATTGTTTAAAGGAAACTGCGGATTCTTATAACAGGTAGGACGGTAAAGGATTTCAATTCAGTGTAGAATAGTATGAAATCTGTGCCTTTGGAGCAGGAGGCCAGCTTTCAGCATTACTGATGATTACCTCTCCACACTGTCTAGATTTATTCTTTAGTATATTGGGGATTCATTCCAATGGAAAGAATGGTTTTTAGATTTTGTTTCCCTCTTTATATGCAGGAACAAATCAATTGTGCATACCATTCTTTCTATTCTTAACCTCACTGAATTCACTTGTTTGCTTCAGTAAAATGTTTGGGGGCCTTTTTATTATTTCTTTGGGGAGCTTTAGGGATGCAACTGCCATCTGCAGCAAATGAAAATATTTTTCCTTCTTCTTTCCTGAACTTACTGCTTTTTGTTTTTCTTTCTTTATAGGCTAAATATGCAGCACAATGTTGAATATAAAAGATAAAACACCAGCCTTGTACTGAATTTACTAAGAAACAATCAGTGTTTCACCCTTAGTTTTATTTCATCATTTAATTTGCTGTGGTTTTTAATAGCTGCTTTTTATCCTATTGAGGAAATCCCCTTCTGTTCTTTCTTTGAGAGGTTCTATCATGGAGTACTGGATTTTGTCAAATGCTTTTGTATGGATTTATGGAAAATATCACCATTTTTGTCCTTTATAATCTTAATAAGATATAAGCTACTGCTCATTTTTAAAGGCTGTTCTGTAGTTCGGGTTTCACTTTGGGAGATTTCATCATTTTTCATTCTTAACATGGTTATTTTTTTGGTCAGTATCTAACCTTTACAGCTGTGCAGTAGAGATGAGTTGCATACCCTCAGTCACTCTGTACAGACAGTTGACTTGTATTTAGAAGGTTACCTTTGAGATGCAAATACATTTCCTAGGAACAATAAACCTTTTGTGAATGGATCTATTTTTATCAGGCTGTTCAATAAAAAACATATCCATACAATGATGATCATACATATGCCACAATTTTAGTTCAAAATCTCAGAAAGGAGAGAAATTTTCTAATGTCTTAAGGAGTGCAACAGGTGTTAACTACATTGGAATTACAGTCACCACGGAGACAAACAACTTCTAATTTGTTCTTTCTCTGGAAGTCAAAACCATTTAAAAGCTACATTCTAGTAATATGGAGGGCATTTTTCCATTTTTCATTAATTTAATCTCATTCTAGAAGTCAGTCCATTTACTGAGCATTAAATGCAAAGGAAACCTGAAGTCCTTAGGAGCCAAAACTCACCTCCTTTAGGCCTTACAGTATAAATAGAAGACAGGGCTGGCACACAACAAAAATAAATAACATGAGCTAGCATGGAAGGTGCATTATAAATGTGCTTTCAAATAATTACTGACTAAGTTCATCTTCTCTGAGAGCAGAGGATGGAATTCTGGAAAAGGAGTGCCTGCTTTATAAAGAAATAAGTAAGGTAGATAAACACTTAGTAAGAGGAATTCCAGTTCTAATAGTTTACCATTATTACAGAATATTCAAAACAAATTCAAGATTAACATTGAGAAGGAGGGAAAAGAAGGAAACTGGGAGGAAATTGAGACCAGCAAGGTCAACACCAGGCTCCTGTGACTCTGCTAAGTGATTCCCACAGTCTCTCTCTTCTCACTTTGCAGTGGACAGTAAATAAAATTTTTAAAAGATGTTATTATGAATTTCCTGAAAATTCATTGTTTGCTGTATTCAAACCTCATATATTTTATGTTATGCTATGTTTTCCCCATCACCATCAGGCTTCTGTCCATTTGGGCATTCAATTATTCACACCAGTTAGCAGAATTGAGAGGATGCATGGACATAAAACTAATTCAAAGAATAGGTGAAAGATTTCTGAGTTCTTTGAATTCATTACTCCATTACTAGACCTAGAGTGAGATTATTTTAGATGCACCGTTAGAGACAAAAATCTATGAACTAAAATCTTTATTTCAGTCTCTTGATGGGAGGAATTGCAGGTATTAACATTTTCTTTTGAGACAGGAAGTATCTCATGACCGATGGTCAACAAAAATAGACATCAAATTTTTAACTTCTTTCTTCTGGATCATGTTATATGTAAATAATCATTCCAAACCTACAATAATCAAAACATTGTGGTACTGGCATGAAGGCAGTCATATAGCCCAATGGACTAGAATAGATATGACAGAAATAAACTCTCACATAAACGTTCAAATGATTTTTGACAAGGGTGTCAAAATTACTCAATGGAAAATTATCTTTTTGACAAAAAATGTTGGGAAAGATACTTAAGCACATGAAAAATAATGAATTTGGACTCTTGCCATATACCATGTACAAAAATTAACTCAGTACCAGATCAAAGACCTAAACATAAGTTCTACAATCATAAACTCTTTGAAAAAAATGTAGAGAAATCTTCATGAGTTTAGACTTAGCAATGGTTCTTGGATATGAAATAAAATGCACAGAAGACAAAGAAGATGGACTGCATGTCATCAAAATTAAAAACTTTTGTGTGTTAAAGGATATGAGGATACTATCAACTGAATGAAAAGGCAACCCAGGGATAGGCAAAAATATTTGCAAATCCTATGTCTGATAAGATATTACTATCCAGAATATATAAATAACTCTTGTAACTCAACAGCAAAACCTGATTTTAAAAATGAATAAAGAACTTGAATGAACATTTCTCCAAAGACATTCGGATAGGCCATGACCCCACGAAAGGATGCTCAGCAACACAATAATCAGAAAGTCGCATATCAAAGCCACAATGAAAGCCATCCATGACAGCACACGTCTGTAATCCTAGATACTTGGGAGGCTGAGATTGGGAGGATTGCAGTTCAAGGACAATCAGGGCAAAGTTCAAGAGATCCTAGCTCAGTGGTCAAAAGCTGAGCATGGTGGCTGGTGCCTGTTATCCCACATACAGTAAGAAGCATAACATAGGAGGGTCATGGTACAGGACAACCTGGCCAAAAAGCGTGACCCTATCTCAGAAATAACCACTACAGGAAAGGCTGGAGGCATGACTCAAGCCCAGAGCACCTGTCTAGCAAGTGTGAAGCCCTTTGTTCAAACCCCAGCACCACCAAATCAAAAAACAACAAAACATACACAATGAAATCTCACATATTTAGAAGACTATTTAAAAAAAATAAATAACAAATATTAGTGAGGATATGGATAAATTTGAACCCTTATGTAAAACAGCGGGAATGAAAAAGACAAATGTATGGGAGTTCCTTGAAAATTAAATGTAGAAAGTTTTTTACAGTACTGGGGTCACAAGGAAACTCCCTGTATAGCTATCATAAACAAACAAACAAAAAAAAGTCATTCTTTTTCTTTTACAGAATCGGAGAACAGGACAGCTGAACTGGTCCTGCCTTGGAGGGTATAGGTGTGGGAGGGTGAATATAGTGTAAATACTGTGTAACGTGTATGTAAATGGAAAATGATACCTACTGAAACTATTCCAGGAATGAGGAGAGGGAGGGGAATGGTGGAGGGGATGAATTCAATTATAATATTTTTGATATTTTGTAAGAACTTTTGTAAATGCCACAATGTACCCTCACACAGCACAACAATAAAAAAAATATAGAAATTCATATGATGTAGTCATTCTACCGCCATATAAATATGTAAATAATTTAAAGCATATGCAGGCAGACATTAATATACCAGTGTTCATGGCAGTGTTACTTACAATAGCAACTTAAATATCCATTAATGAGTGAATGGATTAGCAAAATATGCTATACACAACCAAATATTATCAGCCTTTAAAAAGAAGGAAATTATGACCTGTGCTGTAACATGAATGAATCCCAAAAACATTATACTACGCAAAATAAGTCAGTCATAACAGGACAAATATTGTGTGTTTCCTCTTGAGTGACTTCCCTTCGGTAGTCAAATGCATAGAGACAGGAAGTAGGAAGGTGGGTACTAGGGGCTGGTGTTAGGAGATGATAGGCAGTTCCTGTGTAATGGATACAAAGTTTTTGTTTGGGGAGATGGAAAAGTTCTGGAAATAGATAGTGCAGCTGGTTGCACACAATGAGAGTGTACTTATTGCCACTGAACCAAACATTTAACATGGTAATTTTATAGTATGTACATGTTAGCAGAATAAAAATTTAAAAGTAAAAGATTTTTACTGAAATATACTAACTTCCTAAAGTTCTAGTTAAAACTCTTAAGATTTGAGAAGAATGTAAAATTTGTGTATTCAAACATTCAGTTGTCACCAACTGAAATATTTAAATTCGGCAGAACAGAGCTAGGTGGCATTGCAACAACTGTCACATTTTTATTTCCCAATGCATCACTAAATTATTTTATTGAGGGCATTTATTTCTCATCAGTCTCTAAATTACATTCATTAATTTTATTCTCTTTCTATGATTTCCCATCATTTTTCCTATTTAAAAAGCTGCACAAATAAAACACAAGTGTTTCAGAAACATTTCTTTAAAAAATTAAAAGCAATTAAGTTACTTTTTCCTCCTTTATGATGACAGTTATGGCATCATTGTCAATGTCCCAATACAAACACATGTTTTCAAAAAGGCTAGACAACTGTCACTCTTCCACTGCACCTACAAACAAGATGGATTCTAGACAATTTAAGCCAAAAACACATTCTAAGCACAAAATCTGTTAACACTTTGTGACAAAAGAACTAGGTGAAGGAAAAACTTATATGACATTTTCTCAATTGCAGAATCCTCAGTTGCAGATGCTGTCTCAATGTCAGTTATAACAAAATTCTGCATTTGTCAAGCAGTTGCTCATCTTCAGAGAACGCATAATTTAAAATTCTCATAATTTCTATTAAATTAGCATTTCTAAAAAATTTTGAATGTAAGCCCATATCTATGAAACTCATACACTTAAATCCTCTGTGCCACACTGTCAATAACTTCACTGGATGAATAGTTAAACTTATTTATTTTTCATATGTCGTGTTTCCTTTGAAAATTCTAAAACATTTTAACAATAATTGGTAGTTTTAATAATTTTATTCAGGAAATATAATTAAGTACTCATTATGATCTAGATATTATGTTAAATGCGAATTATACAAAGAATGAGTGTGTATTGGCTAGAAATCCTTTTTGTAAAAACCCATGAAATTTAAAAGAATTAATATAACTAGGCAACTCTTGCTGTATGAAAATGAAATATGGTAGTAGTTAAGGGTTCTTGTCAATTTTAACAGTATACACCATTAAAACTCTTTTAGTAGAAAAGCTCAATTAATGGACTGGAGAGATATGGCTCAAGTGGTAGAACACCTGCCTTGCAAGTGTGAATCCCTGTGTTCAAACCCCCGCGCCACCAAAAAAAAAAAGCAAAAAACTCAATTAACACTTTGGATTTTTCCACTTACTATTCTCACTGACCACTCTGGTAAGTTTGCTGAAGAACTGAAAAACAATCCAAAGACTAGCAGCTAGGAGGTTAGGAAGGAGAAAAAGAAAGAAAGAATTTCAGCAATGAATTTTAAGTTAGACTGAGGAGTATCTCTGAACTTGTTCATTGAGACACTTTTATGGCTGTGGAGGCATACCGCAACACTTTTTATTAATAATGTAGAAGCTTTAGAGAGGAAGTGTTTCTGACAGAGCAATACTTTAACCTGAAAGCGCTGGTTCTTCTTCAGAAACAAAAATGTCTCTCTCAGGTTTCTGGACAACACACAATTTGGCCAGCGATTTCTGAGGAACATTCTTAGCTCTTCAGCACACTGTCCCTTTTCTGCAAGTTCAACTTCTACCATAAAGAATCTAAATAGCGACTCTCATCTCTGAAGCCCACTGTCTCCTTCGACTTCAAAGGCCATATGAAACCAAAAGGCTGCCATTAGTGAGCTTGTCAAATGACACTGGAATGTGAGCTTTGAGAAAACACTAGGAGGTCTAACTCTAATGCAACTTTTCACTCATCTTAAAAATAAGCCTCCTAAATGTTTACAAATCCGTGAGAGCCAAGCTCAAGTCAATTAAAATTTCCTTTGCCCAGAAACACAATACCTTACACATATATGGATTTAATGCATGTTCTTTGATCTATAATATCCTCTTTGGCTCCAAACCAGGATGTCTACCTTACATTTGAACCTGTTAATGAATTTACAATCGTAGAGAAGATAAAAATAATTTGTAACTAACGATAATCAGAATTTATAGTTTTTTTAGCAAGGGGCAAAGGGTTTGGTAACACAATAAAATGTGGGCCTGAGGAGAAAATGAGTAAATCCCCTTCTCTTTCAAATGTTAGCTCTCTGACCTAATGTTCAGTTTCAGTTATATTAAGTAGAAAGATCTCATAAAGAAAGTAGATTATCTCTGTAGGTAATTTTTAGCATCATTTTCTGCTTTGATGACTTTTGTTTCCTCATAGTAAGTGACTTTTTAGAGAGCCTATTTTGCCTATTACTACCTAATAAATTACAACCATAACGTATCGACTTAAACCTTCCATTCATGTTATCTCATCTCATAGTGAGGAAATAGAGTGTGGCTCTGTTTTATGCTTCACAAGATACTAAAAATGAAGGTTAAATAAATGATGTAGTCGTCACCTGGCAGAGAGGTTTACCCTAAGGATCCAAGTCACCTTCATTCACATTTATGGACCTTGGAGAAGATGGTTAAATGTCTAAATCCAATTAGGACTGTGAAGTGAAGGACCTGCAAGTGTTTTTCAGCCTGGTGGTTTCAGAATAGTGGTAATTCTTGTATGGCAGCCAGGATTTCCAGAAAGCTTCCACCATATTGGTGGAAAGCAGCACCACTGGTCAAGGCCATTCCAGTAGTGGTCAAGAACCACTACTCAAGCACCAAAGAACTTATAGCCATGCTTAATCTCCCCCATCAGCAAACTTTTCTAAGCAACTTCTGTATGCCCCTGGAGACGCCAATTGCCTACTTTATCCTTAGATTTCCTTTCTAGCTTACCTAGCATGCACTAAGCAATTTGGCTATTACTTTTAGTGAAAGAACTGTCTTCTTCTATGAGTTTCTTCTAAGCAAAAATATAGCATAGAATATGAAAAATGGCATTTAGTGTGCATCTTCTAACTTATAGAATGTCTATTTTCAATAATAAAAGGGGCATATTTGTGACCATGCCTTGATACTCTCATGAATAATGTATTAGCAATATCAAACCTAGAAATAATTTTACTGATAAAGAAATAGTAATGTTTTCAGATTCAATAAATTATCACCATCTGTGAGGTAACATTATCACCATTTCATGAAATGAAATCCAAGGACTATAAAAATTAAGTAACTTTCTCTAGGTCACCCAGGTGGTAGATGTCAGAGTCTAGACAAGCTGCCTCTCTTGTGACTGAGTATATACATTGCATCTGTGCAATTGAATAACATCAATATTTTAACATAAAATCCTACAATGACATTCTGTGCCATTTATTCCCATTCTCTGTGAAACTTCAGCATTCAATATTCAGAAGTTCTTATGATCATGTATGCACAGTACCTTTGAAAAGTCTCAAGGCATTTATATTTCAACCCTCCTACCTGAGTCCTCAGGATGTAATAATTTATATTTATGCCCTCCACGACTTGGAGATGGTACATGGCAGTTGGACTATTTTTTCTAAGAACTATACGACTGTTCCACAACTGCACTTTTAACAATCCCTGACATCTAATTCGCAAAATAAAAAAAACTTAGTAAAGCAAACATCATGCCCATTTGACAGACCTGTGGCAGGCTATTTAAGATGAGGGAAGAACTAATCAACACTCAGATAACCACATTGGTATTGGTCTTAATGTGTCAGCTAAGCCCAATGATCTAATCTCAAATCTACAAAATGAGTTACATCATTTAATGACCATCACATCCGTATTAAATATTTTAAATGGCTTTTGCAGAGCATATGTTAAGTATGCTTCACAGTGTTGCAATGCAAGGCTACCACGAGAATCAATGGGGTTAATACATATATATACATATGTGTGTATCTATATATAACCCTAGAAAGTAATAAATAAAGAAAACTAGAAAGATGAATTTATATGTTGCATGAAATTGGCATTTTTATATGCATTTAAATAAACAAATAAATAATTTATAGGAATTTAGTTCCATGGTTAACATGGTCTAAAATTGGTCTTTAAGCTGACCAATAAGAAATATGTGACAAATTTGTTTACTATATCTTTACTTAGTAAGTAAAACCTTCCAAAATCATAGAGCTATTTAGAAATTTTTTCCAAAATTAGCAAGACCATATCTGTCTCTCTTTTAAACCTCTTTGGTAGACAAAAGTTGAATAAACATTGTTGTGTTTTTAAAGTATTTGCTATGGAAAAATTTTAAACAAATATAAATTTAGGCAGAATGGTAAAATGAACACTTTAACTCATCATTCATCATGAACACTTCATCACCCAACTATTTCAATGTTTTCATTCTCAGATTTGGCATTTTTCACATTGTTCTAACCACACTCTCAATGCCCCTACCTTACTGTTGTGCCACAAATCTCAGACACCAGTTTTCACCTAGAAACGGATAAATATATTAAAATTTAGATGTGCTAGGTTAACATATCTTACAAATGTAATAAAAACTGAGTTTAAATTTTAATTGTTTTTTGAAAACAGTTAATTTCAAGTAAAGTTTAAATGTCAATATTTAGCCTACTGGAGCAAGTATTATTTTTAAGGAGTTAGGGAGTGTCACTTGATAATAACCAAATGCTTAAGACAAAATCATGACAATCAACTTACTAGTGATTCCTTTACTTTCAGCTACAAACATATTTTTATCGTTTATGTCCTCCTTAATTTCAAAGACATAAAATAGCCTTTTTATACATAAAATATTAACACATGATTTAATTTTCTATTAACAATAATTCAAACTTGTCCCCATGCAGAATTCAAAGACAATAATGTTTAATACTAATTACAACTTAAATTATAAATGTCAAAATATGAAAATACGTGATGTCATATTTTATTCAATGAATTCACTCATCCAACAACTATTTATCTGCTACTTATTATATGTTGGGCTTCTGCATGTATTATTAAATAAGAAATAGCAAACAATGGCCCCCATTCTAATGCAGCTTATAGTCTAATCAGAAAAGAGACAATTGAGAAACATAATTACAAATATACCATATCACACCAGATGTCTCTGAAAGCCATGAAGAAATATTAGGCCAAGGTGATATCAATATCAAGTTGATAGTGAATTGGGAGAGAGGAAATTTTATTCCTGAGGAAAAACCTATGTGTAGTAACTTCGATTTTCTATTAACCATAGAAAAACCAAGGAACAAACTAAGTGAAACTGAAGGAGTAGGACATCCACAAGATGGCAGGACAGAATGTGCAGGACTCTCCTGCCACCCACAGTGCACCAAATAAGAAGCTACCTATGGACCAATTCCTTCTGAAAACTAATTGGGAAACTCGTACACTGAGTGACTATAAACTCACACTTTGATATGGGCAGGAAACCCTGTGACATACAAGCCCAGAAACCCCATTCCTGGCAAAGCACTACATGATCGAGAAGAAGATTCCAATCCAAGCTTCTCCCTGGTGAGAAAAAGTTTTTTCTCATGTATTTTTGATTTTTTTAACATTTTATTACCATATATTAATTGTACATGGAAGTCTCATTGTCATATTTCCCTGTGTTCATAATGTACCTTGGTTAGAGTCATACATTTCATCTTTCTCCCTCACCCTCCTCACCCACACTTAAAATAATTTCAGCCAGTTTCATTGTTCTATTTTCATACAAGTACATAAAAGACATTGACCTTAAATAAAAGGGACTTAAGTAGGGAAAGATGTCAAATTATCCCTATATGTAAATGATATTATCTTATACCTAAATGACCCAAAAAACTCCACCAAAAAATTTCTTGGACATCTTAAACACTTTCAACAAAGTAGGTGGATATAAAATCAACATTCAGAAATCAGTATCTTTTCTATATACCAACAATTAACAGACTGAGAAAAAAAATCAGAAAATAATCCCATTCACAATAGCAATGAAATGTATCTAAGAACAATTTTTAATAATTTTAATGAAAGATTTCTGCAATGAAAACTTTAAATCACTGGAGAAAGAAATAGAAGATGGGATAAGAAAGTGGAAAGGTCTCCCACACTCATGCACACTCATGGATTGGCAGAATCAATATTGTGAAAATGGCTTTAATACCAAAAACAATGCATATGTTCAAAGCAATCCTCATCAAAATTCTAAAACCATTCTTCATTGAGACAGAAAAACAATCCTACAGTTCATATGGAAACACGAAAGACCTTGAATAGCTAAAGCAATCCTGAGCAAAAAGAGCAATGCTGGAGGTATCACAATACCTGTCATAGTAATAAAAACAGCATGGTACTGGCACAAAAACAGACAAGAAGACAAATGGAGCAGAATAAAAGACTCATAGATAAATCCTCATAGCTACAGCCATTTAATTTTTACAAAGTAGCTCAAAACATATGTTGGAGAAAAGACAACCTCTTCAACAAATGGTGCTGAGAAAACTGAATATCCACATGTAGAAGACTGAAACTAAATCCCTGTCTCTCATCCTGCACTAATATCAATTCAAAGTGAACCAAAGATCTGAATACAAGACCTGAAACTTGGAAACAATGAAACATATAAGCCTAGGAAATAAGTTCCTGAATAGAACTCCAATAGCTCAGTAAATGAGAGATAGGATTGACAAATGGGACTGCATCAAACTAAATGGCTTCTGCACAACAAAGGAAATAGTCACTAGACTGAAGAGGTTGCCCACAGAATGAGAGAAAATCTTTACTAGCTATGTATCTGACAAGGGACTAATAATTAGAATTTACAGGGAGTTCAAAATAGTAAACTCCCAAAGAATTAACAACCTAATGAATAAATTCGTTTTCAAATTAACTGAAAAGGCAATTTTCAAAGGAAGAAGTACAAGTGGCCAATAAATACATGAGGAAACGTTTAACATGCTTGGCCATAAAGGAAATGCAAATCAAAACGACATTGAGATTTCACCTCTTCCCAGTCAGAATAGCAATGATCAAGAACACAAACAACAAATGTTGGCAAGAATAAAGGGGAAAAGGAGCCCTTATCCACTGCTGGTGAGAATGTAAATTAGTACAACCACTATGGAAAGCAGTATAGAGTTCCTCAAAAACTGAAATTAGATCTACCATAGTAGATCTAATTTACAAAAGTATGTAAATCAGGATACAATATAGACACTTATACATCCATGTTTATTGCAGCATTATACACAATAGTAACCAAGCTGTGGAAATAGCTTAGATGCCCTACAATTGATCAAATGGATTAAGAAAATGTGGTACATATACACAATGGCATACCATTCAGCCATAAAGAAGAATGAAATTTGCCATTCGCATGGATGGAACTAGAGATCATCAATTAAGGCTGGTTCAGAAAGACAAAGGTCACATGTTTTCTCAAAAGATAAACAAAATAATACAAGATAATACAAACATGATCATACACATATACGTACATACATATACAGATATATGTTATACATATGTATATATATAAAACATATCTGTCATAGACTGTTTAAGGGGACTAGGGAAAGGAAAAGATATGATAGAGAATGAATAACATCAAAATACATTTCATCTGTGTAGGAAGTTGGGATAACAAACCACATTAAAAGCTGTTGATTAATTCAGGGTAGGGGAAGGGAAGGAAGAGTAAAGAGGGGGTTAATTTGGTAAAGTACAATATATTCTTGGGTGAAATCCCTTTGAACAAGGAATATACACTTGGGAAATGAAATCCTGGAGTGTAAAACAGGTCCCATTGGAGGATGGGTACTAGTGGGAAGGAGGATGGTAAATGGAGAGGGTAAAGGAGGAAACTATATGGAGTAAGAATGGGGAGAGTGGATAAGCAATAGTTTTGAACCACACATATTATACCCCAACATTTATAGCTGCTCCCCAAAGGCAGTTATTCATCTATAGAGTCTGGCACTTTCTTGTCCCACAAGATCACAGAGAACAAAGAGATGATTTTAAGTAGGCTTGAGAATACTTCCTGTACCTTTTCTCCATGACTCAATGCAGAGCTGTCAAGCAATGAAGACCAGCTACTAGCTTCTCTGGAGGATGGGTTTCATTTCTTATATTCAAACTTTTCCACCAGATCCTCAAGGATGACTTCCAACTCGCACATATTGGGAAGCCGACAGAGCTGGCCGTCACCAGTCCTCTAAGAGGTTGAATGAGCCCATAAGCAAATCCTATGGCTTTTGTTTCTGGCATGCTTCAGTGAAAGAAACCAATTTTCTCGCCTCTCTCTAGAAGGATTTGAAGTACCCATCTAGTCTCCTAACGTTTTTGGTTTCTACCTGAGGAACTGCATCTTACCCACCATTATCTAAGAGTG
Organism: Castor canadensis; assembly: GCF_047511655.1. Taxonomy (NCBI): domain Eukaryota; kingdom Metazoa; phylum Chordata; class Mammalia; order Rodentia; family Castoridae; genus Castor; species Castor canadensis. Next base: position 8,025,075 of record NC_133389.1, read on the forward strand.
GAAAGAACTCAATATTTGCTAGTTCCCTGAGGGTTCCAGAGAGTGAAACAACAGGATGAAAGAGCAAGCAGTCTGAATGAGTGCACAGGTATTTGTCAGATCCCTCCCCCAGCTCAGTGCAGCATGAGCAGTAAAAAACACCAGCTCCCAGGTTTTTGACAAGGAAAAAAGGGATTAGATCAAATATTTAGCACCTCAATATTTCCAACTGCTATTTTGAGACCTCATTTCTTTCCTACCTGTCTCAAAGCACTGATGGAATCTGAGGCTAATCCTGTGGCCACTAATAACAAAGATGCCACTGTAGGGGAATTCAAATACTTGAAAGACACCCAGAATCTCTGGACAGGCTACCTGGAGAGGATCATATCTTATATGAACCCAGTCAGGGACTGGGAATAGTGTCTGTTTTATCTAACACAGGGAAAACCAACACAGCAAGTCAAGGAAAAAGAAGAAACAGGTAAATATGTTTCAATTAAAATAACTACATAAATATTCAGAAACCAACTGAAGATATATGATTTACCAAACCAAGAATTAAATATTGCAAGGGACAAAAAAAGCAATGAATGAATAGACTGAGGATTTCAACAAAGAAATGGAAAACATAAAGTAATAAATCATAGAACTAAAGAATACAATAATTAATCTTAAAAATTAACAAAAAAAGTTCAACAGATGAGTAGAATAAGTGTGAAAAAAAAACAGCCTTAAGACGGGTCATTGGAACCCATCCAGTCCAAGGAAAAAATGGAAAAAAGAAAGAGTGAAAACAGCTTTAGGGAATTATGAGATGCATCACAGATAATGATAAACACATATGGGAGTTCCAGAATGAGACGAGAAGATACAAAAAGGAAAAAATACTATTCAAAGAAATAGTGGTTGCAAAATTTCCAAACTTGGAAAAATAAACAAATATCCCAAATTTTGGAACCATAAACAACACAAAGTAAGATGAACTCAAAGATAACCAAACCAAGACATATTATCAAGATCAAAATTAAAGAGAAAAACAAATTTTAAAGCAGCAAAAGAAAAGCAATTTTTTACCTTCAAGGGAACCTCCACAAGATTATCAGTGCATTTTTTTCAGCAGGAATTTTTCAGTTCTCAGGGGAGTGGGATAATATACTCAGAAAGCTGATTGAAATTTCTGCCTACAGAGAATATTGTACCTAATATGACTGTACATCAAAAATGAAAGGGAAACAAAACCTAAGGGACTTAATCACCACTACGCCTGTCATGAAAGAAGTGTTAAAGAGAATTCATCAATCAGGAGTAAAAGGAAACTAAACAGTAATACAAGAGCATAGGATGTATGGAACTCATTGGAAAGGCAAACACACAAAAACAGAATGCTGAATTACCTAATGCTGTGTGCACGTGTAATTAAAAGCTATTCTCCTCCTTATGAATTTACCCCATTACCATTACCTTAATTACATCTTATTCTCCAGCTACTGTTTTCCACTCAAAGTCTATTTTGTCTGAAACAAGTGTAGCTTCCTCTACTCTCTTTTGGTTTTCATTTTCACAGAATATCTTTTCTCCATCCCCTTAGTTTTAGTCTATGTGTCTTCAGATCCAATAAGTCTCTTGTAGGTCCTTTTCTTAAATATTTATGCACCCACTCTACATCATATCTTTTTATTGAAGAGATTAATTCATTTGTTCATTTCTGTCAGTCTTCCTGTTTTACAGATTCTTTTTTCTTTTCCTCTCTTGCTATTTTCCTTTGTGATTTGTTGCTTTTTCTTTAATGGTATGCTTTGACACTTTCATATTTCTTGTATTTAGTATAGGTTTTTGTTTTATAATTGTCATGAGCACATATAAAACATCTTATATTAGTCTATTACAAAATGATAACTATTTAACTTTAAGTGCATATAAAAGCTCTCTAGTTTACTCCTCCCACCTCCCTGATTTTATATACATTTTATCTGCTAAAAAAACTCACTCACTATATATATATATGAAAAAAGCACATACATGTATATATATGTATTATGTATTTGGCAGTACTGGTGTTTGAACTCAGGCTTGCTAGACAGGTATTCTACCACTTGAAGCACTCTGCCAGTCCCCAGTTTATATTTTTATGTCATAATTTACATATTTGTATATTGTGTATCCATTAACAAATTATTGTGGCTATAGATAGCTTAAATGTTTTTATTTTAAGCTATATACTAGAGTTATAAGTAATTCACATACCACCATTCTAGCATTAGAGTATTCTGAGTTTGACTATGTCCTTTCTTTTGCCAGTAAGTTTTATGCTTTCATATTACTAAATAGCATCCTTTTACTTCACTTTGAAGAACTTCCCAGAGTATTTCTTGTAAGGCAAGACTAGCATTGATGAATTATCCTAGCTTTTTTTAAGAAAAGAGATCTCTTCTTCATTTCTAAAGGACAGTTTATTGGGTGAAGAAGTTTATTGTTTGGTTGGTTTGGTTTCTAAATTAGATATATCATCATACTGCTGAGATATTTACTAATAGACTTAAAGAGGTTCCCAAGTACATGTCATGCTTTGCTTTTCTTTATAGCTTTCAAAATTCTCTTTGTCTTTGATTTTTGGTGACAAATAGAATGGTGATATCTTCTTTGACTAGAAGTCACCAGGGAGATGGGAAATGAGTGTGCAGGGCATTTAACTTGCTCATGGGCCAATCAGGGGGTTCCACAGGCAAGTTTTCCCAAGTGGTTTATAAGCCAACTTCCTGATAGAATCCAAGGAGTGCTTGGTAGGGTTCGAAGCTTTTCTTTTAGTCTCCTAACCATTAAGCTGGGCAAGCCACCTCAGCAATCTGAGTAAGAAAGAAGTAGACCTCTTAGGAAACATCCCACACCAATGGGGAAGTCAGACCCTCACTCACCGTGGTCTCACTTTCCTACATAGGAAAAATTGTGAGCCTCATATAGCATTGAGTTGATGTAAAGACCTCCAATGGTGTGCTCGAACTTCTACACTAGTGTCCATGATTCCCACAAAGTTACCCTCATCCACAGGTAGTTGTCCAAGCCAATGTTTCTGCAGGGGTGAAAACTCCTTTCCTCCCATTTTGCTGACATCACTGGTTCATTTTCCTTAAGAAAGGAGAAAACAGGATGTTTGAGTACTGATTAAAGTGACTGTATAGAAATGAAGAAAGTGATGATACAGAATAGAATAGTTTCAGATAAAAATTCTTTAAGTGAGCTAAGAGATATGGGCTCCAGAAGCTTTAGATAAATGCTTCACAATCCACCTATGGATATATGATGGGGATACAAAAGCAATGACACTCAATGCATACTTAAAGAACTAGACTGTGCACTTGTTTGTCTATCTGTTTACTTCTGTGATTCTCAAACAAGAGATCATAAATGGTAAAAACAGTTATCTTTCCCAGGCAGGCACCTTTTTCTGATCTTGGCAGCAGGCTTCAGGTTTCAGACATGTGATCTTCTCCATACCTCTCATGCCTCTAAAAGAGTGATTCCCAAAGTAGGGTCACCAGAGCAAAGGCAGCAGCATAAATGGGCACATTTCAGGAAAACAGTATCTCAGAGCCTGCCACAGACTGAGTCAGAAACTCTGACAATGGGACCTATAAATTTGTATAATAACAGGGCCTGAAGATATTCTGGTGATGGTAAAAATTCACTGTTCTGTGGGGAAGCATCATACAAGAAGCTTCTGAAACTGTCTCCACCCCATGGCTTTCTGGCAACCACTCCCCCACATTCACAGGATCGCGATCAGCCACTGCCCCTGTGTAAGTATTTGTTGGCACCAGTCCACGGCCCCTGTGACAGCCTTCAAGAGAACTAGTACAGACCACATAAATACATGCTTCCCAACCTATACCTCTTCCAGTGACCACATTCGTACTTGTAAACACAGGCTTTATATGAAAACCCAAAGCTGCTCGTTTTTCTGGCGGCCTAGTTATACTCGAAGTATTTTTGAATGATGTATTTTTTTAATTTGTTAGGAAGTCAATTCCAGTTATTAATATACTTAATATGCCTGGAAAATAAACTATATGTGTATATGAATATAATAATCATCTATATATAAATTACTACTATAAGTCCAGGTAATATTTTTTCCTGCTACTGCTATTAGAAAGGAAACTTTGAGATAGTGACTTTTTGAGGAAAACATAGAAAACTACAGAATCTGCCTTTCCGTGACTTGGGGCAGAGAGAGATTGTGGGTCATTTTCCTGGGACTTCAAGAAACAAACTCTTCTAAACACCTCAAAAACTATATGAATAAGTGAGTATTGTACATATCTGAAATGTGATAAGCTTATCCTATCAAGATGGTATTTAATTTTTATTCTGGCTATCATTTGGATTGATCAAATTTGTATGTAAAGAATAGTCTTTTTCTCATTTTAAATGCTAAAACTCATCTCAGTGGAAAGTATTATAAAACTCTGTTTAATGTGCTTCCTTTGTAATATAAGCATCACCTTTGCCATATTAAAATCCATCCCTTTTTAGTAAGATAAAATTAAAAAGAACTCCAGCAGAATATAATTAAAAACTTGGACTATATATCTTCTAAGAAACCAAGTGATTCCTACATGGCAGGGAGTCCTATATGCTTTCCCACTGTGGCTAAGTTCATAAGTGCAGTTGAAAGGATCCGTGCTGATTATAATTACATTCTAAATTAGCCAATATTAGCACTGTGCCAAATAATTCACATAGCATGGTTTCCATGTTAGACAATCAATTACAGTTCAGATGAATACATACAAAAATCCATAATTTTTACTTAGGATCACAGTTTTTGTAATTTAGCATATCATTACAGCAGAGACTTCAAAAGGTCAGGCAGAACAAAAGAGTACAATTTCCAGTTAGTAAATGTCCCTTTATTGTCACAAGCAGATAAGGAAACTGATTATATCCACACGTTTGAGAGGATCAGCATTTTAATTTATTCTGACATTCACTTTACAGTGTGTTTTAAAATAGAGAATAATTTTATCTAAAACATAATAACAGTTCATATATTTGCCATGATGATACACACCTCTGCTAGAATTTTCTGTGTTGAGCAACCCCTTGGGAGATTGTGGAGGTAGAAAAAAGACAGACAGGGCAGGTGGCACAGGTGACTGAGTACTTGTCTGCACACCTAACCCAGAAGAGTTTTGAGTTGTTTCAAGTTTGAGAACTTAGTACCACCATACCACCTCCCAGGAGCTCTACCTAGTACAATGGCAAAATAGACTCATTCCGGAAAATTCTTGGTTTATCTTATTTACAGCAATGTATTAAGCCTGATGAAATGCCCACTATTTTTCTTTTTAACAAGTGACTATATTATAGATTACCAAATGATAGGTTAAATTTAGCATCTGAAATCCTTAATATAATAAAAAAGGAGAAAACTTTTTTCAAACATAAAGATTAGAATCTTGTTATTTATTATCATAAAAAAGTAATATTACATGTTTTCACTAGGATTTTAAAATTAGCAATCATGGGACTCTCCTATTATTAGATAACTTGAAAAAAAATATCCTACCTCATGGTTTGCATGTCCCTGACAAAGAAAACTCAAGGCAATGAATACTGGGTGATTAAGAAAAGTAATTGTACTATGCAGTCCGACCCCTGATATTTAGGCCAGTGTGGTGCTAAGTCAGCAAAATGACATCCACATAGCTATCCAACTCCATGCCTTAATTTTTAATCACCAGAACCACCCCTAGAAACAAAGCATTGTCTGGAAAAGCCTGTTAAAACAACTGTTCCCATAGATGAAAGAGAGTAAGTTATTATCTCCCAGCACAGTGGCTTGAGTTTTCTTTTTACAATGTCCAAGAACCAGATCCATGAAAGAAAAGGATAAATGTGGAAAATATAGATGAAGGGTGGAGAAAAAGGATGAACAGGACTATGCCACATAAACTCAGAGAGGTGCCTTCCCATAAGGTGTGCATATCACAAAGGCCGGGTAGGTCACTCCCCTCAAAGGAAACATGCCGTGAAAATCAAACCTAGATGAAAGATCCAGATGACCCAACTCAAATCCACCTCTAACCTCACCAGATGCAGGATTTATTAAAGACTCCAGGTTTTCTTACCTCCTCTGCAAATGGGAATAACAGCTCTCCACCAACACACACTGCTGTTGTGAGTGTCAAATGTGTAAAGCCGTTGATCAGGCCTGGCACAGGGTAACAACGAGAAAAGTGTTTGCTCTTGTGATCGTTGTTGTTACCCCAAGTTGTCTCTGTACTAAAATTAAAGACATGCTTCCTGAGTCTAGTGTACAAAAAAAAAGAAACAAGCACATTGTTCTTGTTGGCTTAATTGTGACTGCCATTTTTTGTTTGTTTGCATAACACCGTCTTGGTTAATTAACTGCAGCACACTGGTATTCACTTGGAGAAAGAATGAGGCAGGTGGAAAGGTGGTTTTGCTTTAGTTCCCTGAGTACCCTAGATAAATTCTCTACTCTCTGCTTTTCCCTCAAAGTATTCCTACTGTGGTAATAAAAAGTTGCCAGGGCAGCCTGAAGGAGCTACTGTGCCTCCTAGCACAGGCTGCTAGTGGGTGGCAATCTGAGCACTGAGACGCACTGGGCTCATCAATTGCTCAGAATTGTTAACTAAGCTCTCTTTTGTTGTTGTTTTTTTACTTCCGGCTTGTTTCTTTTATTAGTGTTGTGTTTTTATTGTTGTGGCTTCCCTGGTAATTTGTCTTTTGCAGAAAAGAAAAAATGTCTAAAATGCTTAAGAAACCTTAAAATAAGTTCTAGGTATCTGTGACAATATTGCACCTATAGTTAATCTTGTGCCGTGCAGTTAAGAATCCACTAAGAGGATAGGCATAACTAAGCATTCTCACACCAATAAAATAAAAGTTAAAAAATTTAAAGAAATATCTCAATTAAATGTTTTAGTTTATAAAATATTTACTAAGTAATAAATATAAAAAACAAATAATATATAAACATGGAGCTCTTTTCCCCTATTATAGTTAAAGAGTTATGACCTTGTCTTCTGAGAACAAATGCAGAAGGACTGAGTCATTCATAGCTATAAAACACAAACAGAAGACATGTAACATTTACTAAATTCACAATCAGAGAAAATAGGTGATTTTTCTATAATGTGCAATTTACTGAATCACATTAAGTCATATTTACTCAGCATTTATTGAGTGCTTTCTACATGTCAGATACTGTTATAGGCACCAAGGACACAGGCATGAAGACAGCAGACAGGGTCCTGCCCACAGAAGTGTACATTCAGAGGTACATCTGCATGAGTGTTGGAGGTAAAGGGAAGGAGTTTAGAACACAAGAAACAAAATAGTTAAATGCCCAACATGATGAGTTGTGACAATGGCTGTGGGATAAAATTAAACAGGCAAGGGAAGAAGACAGCATAAAGTTTTATGGAGTGGGGGAAGGTTGCAATTTTCAATAGAAGGAAGGAAAATATGTCTCAATGAGAAGGTGGCATTTGAGCAAAAGTTTAAGAAGTTGAAGAGCCAGCTGAGAGAAACACAGGGGATGATCATCAAAGCAGAGAACACTACAAGAGACACACTGAAACAAGTAAGAACTGCAGTAAGGGAGCGGGTTTCACCAGGACAGAGGACACTGCAAGAGACACACCCTGAAACACGTGCAGGCTGCAATCAGGGAGGAGCTGTCACCAGGGTAAAGAAGGGAATGAGTATTAAGGGATGAAGTCACAGAATACTGGGTGGGTGCGTGACATAAAGCCTAAAATGCCACTTGAGGATGTTGCCTTTGCTTTGAAGGAGGTGAGAAGCCCAGAAAGACATGAGGAGGGGACGAGAGGGAGAAGTTGCTGCACTTACATTCTCCGGTGGAAGGAAAGGGATCCAGTTCATAAAGCTAGAGAAAGTCCAGCCACAGGTGAAGAAGAAAGGTAGAGTGCACAGCACTGCTGCACACAGGTGGATGCATAAGATGCTGAGAACCTGTGGAAACTGTCTCCTGGTTGTTCTTATTTTCTTAATAAGAAAACATATGGAAGTTAAAGTTTGGCATCAGAGCTATAACCTGATGAAGTTAACCTGTTCATAAAAGCTGATAGTAAGGCAGCCCCCAGAGAGAGGAAAGACAGAAATTTGCAAAGAGTGACCAGCATGTATGATGCGGGCAGTGTGCCATAGGCCCCTTCCAATGCAATTCTCACATGTTTTCTGTTCTAATTATGGTTCCTGAGGTCTCTGACTAGGAAGCAGAACATAGGTATTCCCTTTAGCTAGATAAGCTATAAGACAATGGGGTCTATACCCAACCAAAAAAATTACAATGGGTGGCTGCTGTTCATGTACTATAACCTTACAGGAAATGCTATAAAAATGATTCAAAACATTACAACTCCACCATAGTTTCTTATTTCCTTGTCTCCAAACCCATGCAAATGAGTGTTCATGCACACACCTGCAACACCATGGCAAAAATGTATACCACATGCTCAAATGTAAACCAATTCATCCAGGAGCTTTTAGCTGCATTGCACTTACTTGAGCTCAGTTTCTATGAAAAGACATTTCCAATCCTCCCACCAGTCTCAATGAATGAAGATGCTTTTCTTTCCTCCCATATTTATCTGTCTAATTTCTTGCAAATAAGATACAAAGGGATAACAATATTTCTTTCAAAGACTTTGTGCATATTCATTAGCTATATGCATCTTTAGAAGTCAACCTGCAGAGTCATTTTCTCCTCATTCTGTCATTAAGAATCACTAACTGTCTTCCAAATGTTCTGGGATGCTGCTTCCCTAGTTCCAATATTGTTCACTAGCTCCTGCAGGAAACTGCAGGAGCTGTGCTAATAATTCCTTTAGCTAGCATCTTCATATAGGACAATAGTATCCATATATATCACTAAAGATATATAGATATAATTAAATACAGTAATTGATCTTGTGAACTATGTAAGGTTGCACTATATGATCTAGCACAATCCTTGGAGCTTGGTCTCAAAAATTATTCAGGTCATTGCAAGAAGAAAGATTCATTGGTACTAGCACTATGGCCCACTTGCCACAAATGTCACTTTATATTTTAGTCATATTTACTTTCCTCATCTTCATCACCATCATATAAAATCAAACTGCAAAGTGTCTGATCATCATCATCTCATTTATGGACCACCACGTTTATCTTCAAAAGATAAAATGATTAAAGAGTTTTGTGCTGAGGTTCCGGGAAAATAGGGCTTGGAAGTAGATAATTAGATAACCAAATAAATGATGGTGATGATTTCAGTTTTTCATTAGCTATTAATGAGACTAGAAATAATCACCTTCCTGACTTCATCCACAGGATCAGAAATGTTTCCAGGCTGACAGAGAATTTCTTAGGCAATAGTTTGGTCTTGTAAGGACAGAATTTTGGCATCTTTAAGGTCAGAATCAATGAACACATAAAGGCAAAGACAAGTCAAAAGCTTGTTTCAGTGATTTCGATCTGTCAGTCTTTTAGAGAGGACAGATTTTAGAACTCCAAACACACATTTGTGCTGGCCGAGATTTTTAATTAGCTTTCCAGCTTAACAGCAATAATGGGAAGGAGCAAGATATGGGTCACCACTTAGTGTGTTTTGGATCCTTTGAAAACTGACTTTTGTTCTCTTCTGAGCCATGGCATTGACTGTTCTGTATCCTCCATAGGAGTTTTGCACAGGGACAAATCAGCACTGGCACAAATAGTTTCTAATTAACAGGGACAGGTTATTGACTGGAGTAACCATTGCTTAACAGAGGTGAAAGGAAAGTTTTAAGGGCACAAACTTTCCACTACTTTCAGAAGTGATTATGCTCCCAGGATTGTTGCTTGATCATTACCTTTCTACCACAAATATTGCAAAATCCTCCTTTTAAAAAGATTTTACTATTGTAGCTTAGTTGGAAATGGATGAGAGGTCACTGATCAATGATTATTCTTACTATGAATCAGCTCTTTGAGCCAAATCTTATAAAATTACTTACTTACTGAAATGACTATGCACTAGATAGCTTTTAAAGTTAAGTTTCTTCCTCTCCACAAGAGTGTTATCATAAATTCATCTGTTCATATTTTTCCTAGTCTTTCTGACTACTTTTAAATAGTGCTATGCTGCTATTAAAAACAACACCTGAATATATCTGGTCTCCCAAATAGCTAGATTGTTCCAAGTCCCTCAGAGATAGCTACTCTAGAGGATTCCAAGATGGCGGCTAGAGGGAGGAAACAGAAAGTGAGCCTCCTATAGTGAAATCTTCAAGAGACACTGGAGACACACTTTGCAGGCAAAATCACTGAGAAGAGACAAAACTTTGACCCCTCCACACCTCCAGCTGGAGCAGAGAATCTCCACTTCCCGTTAAATGGAGAAACAAGGAGGGCCCCCGGGCTGCCAGTCGCCCATGCCCAGATGGCTTGGGAAGATGCAGACAAGCTTACTGTCGATTAGTACACTAACAATCCCTGTTTATACCTTTGAAACTTTTTGGCTGAATCCTTGTTCTGTATTCTCCTTCTTGTCTGTTTATTTATTTTTCCCTTTTCTTTAACTTCTTGCTTTCCATCTCTGCTCACCTTTCCATTCTAAATATTACCATGGTTATTACTACAAGCTAGAAAATACTTATTGCACACAGTACAGGGACAATAACAAAACCAAGGGCAATGATGGGAAGACAGAAAAAACAGGGAAACCAGTATCCCCACAGCAAAAAATTAGTACAGGAACCAGAGGGGAATGAAGAAAACAGATACTCAGATCCAGACTCCAACAAAATGAAGATAAACTATGTCAAAGAACCCAATGAAGCCCACAAGAATAATTTAAAAGAGGACATACTACAGGTACTCAATGAGAATTTTATAGAGATGATACTGGATAGGGTCAACCATAATACACAGGAGACACTCAAGAAATTCCAAGACAACAAAAATGGAGAATTTGAAAAAGCAAAAGAAGAAATAAAGGAAACCATAGAAGCACTGTATAAACACCAAAGTGAAAGAGAGAACATGATAAATAAACAGATAAATGAACTCAGGACAAAAATAGACAACATAAAAGTGGAAACCACCCAGGATATGGAAAACCTCAGAAAAAAGAACGAAACAGAACTGCAAAACAAAACAGAAGCCCAATCCAGCAGAATAGAATAAACAGAAGACAGAATCTCAGAACTATCTCAGAATTTGAAGATGAAATAGTAATTAAAGGAAAAACCAAAGAACTACTAATTAAACAACTCAAGACCTGTGAAAAGAAAATGCAAGAACTCACCGACTCCATCAAAAGACCAAACTTGAGAATCATGGGCATCGAAGAAGGAGAAGAGGTGCAAGCAAAGGGAATGCGTAACATATTCAATAAGATAATAATGGAAAATTGCCCAAATCTAGAGAAAGATATTCCCATACAGATGCAAGAGGCCTCCAGGACACCAAACAGACCAGATCAAAATAGAACTACCCCACAATATATCACCATTAAAACAACAAGTTCAGAAACTAAGGAAAGAATACTGTAGGCTGTAAGAGAGAAAAAACAAGTAACATACAAAGGTAAACCCATCAAAATCGCAGCAGACTTCTCAACAGAAACATTAAAAGCAAGAAGAATGTGGGGTGAGATCTTCTGGGCACTGAATGAAAATAACTTCAACCCCAGGATACTCTACCCAGAAAAACTATCATTCAAAATAGATGGAGCAATAAAAGTCTTCCATGATAAGCAGAAACTAAAACAATATGTGACCACAAAGCCACCACTACAAAAGATTCTGCAAGGGATTCTACACACAGAAAGTGAAACCTAACTTAACCATGAAAAGACAGGCAGCACCAAATCACAGGAAAAGAAAAAGCAAGACAGTACAGAGTAACCTCAACTTAGGTAAACACAATCAAACCTTCAAACAACTCAGACAACTAATGACAGGAATCACCACATACCTATCAGTACTAACACTTAATGTTAACAGACTTAATTCACCCATCAAAAGGCACTACTTGACGAAATGGATTAAAGAGAAAGATCCAACAATTTGTTGCTTACAGGACACCCATCTCAGCAACAGAAAAAAGCAAAGGATTAGGAGGAAAGACTGGAAGAGATTTACCAAGCCAATGGCCCCTGAAAACAGGCAGGAGTAGCAATACTTATTTCTGACAAAGTAGACTTCAAACCTAAATTGATCAAATGAGATAAAGAAGGACATTCCATACAAATAAAAGGGGAAACAGACCAAAAGGAAATAATAATCATCAACCTATATGCACCCTATGTCAACGCACCCAATTTCATCAAACATACCCTGAAAGACCTAAAAGCATATATTAATGCCAACACAGTGGTTGTGGGAGACTTTAACACCCCATTATCACCAATAGACAGGTCATCCAAACAAAAAATCAATAAAGAAATCCAAGATCTAAAATATGCAATAGATCAAATGGACCTAGTTGATGTCTACAGAACATTTCATCCAACTTCTACACAATATACATTCTTCTCAGCAACCCATGGAACCTTCTTCAAAATAGACCATATCCTAGGGCACAAGGCAAGCCTCAGCAAATATAAGAAAATAGAAATAATACCATGCATACTATCTGATCACAATACAGTAAAAGTAGAACTCAACAACAAAAGTAAAGACAAAAAACATGCAAACAGCTGGAAAATAAATAACTCATTACTTAATGAAGAATGGATCATCGATGAAATAAAAGAGGAAATTAAAAAGTTCCTGGAAGTCAATGAAAATGAAAACACAATCTGCCAGTCCCTATGGGACACAGCTAAGGCAGTCCTGAGAGGAAAGTTTATAGCCATGAGTGCATATATTAAAAAGACTAAAAGATCCCAAATCAATGACCTAATGATATATCTCAAACTCCTAGAAAAACAAGAACAAGCAAATCCCAAAACAAATAGAAGGAGAGAAATAATAAAAATAATAGTTGAAATCAACGAAATAGAAACCAAAAAAACCATACAAAGAATTAATGAAACAAAAAGATGGTTCTTCGAAAAAATAAACAAGATCGATAGACCCCTGGCAAACCTGACTAAAATGAGGACAGAAAAAACCCAAATTAGTAGAATCAGGAATGCAAAAGGGAATATAACAACAAACACCATAAAAGTCCAGAAAATCATCAGAGACTACTTTGAGAACCTATATTCAAATAAATTTGAAAATCTAAAAGAAATGGACAGATTTCTAGATACATATGAGCATCCAAAACTGAACCAAGAGGAAATTAATCACCTGAATAGATCTATAACACAAAGTGAAATTGCAGCAGCAATCAAGAGTCTCCCCAAAAAGAAAAGTCCAGGACCTGATGGATTCTCTGCTGAATTCTATCAGATCTTTAAAGAAGAACTGATACCAACCCTCCTTAAACAGTGCCACGAAATAGAAAGGGAAGGAAAACTCCTAACACATTTTATGAAGCCAGTATTACACTTATCCCCAAACCAGGCAAAGACACCTCCAAAAAGGAGAACTATAGACCAATCTCCTTAATGAACATTGACGCAAAAATCCTCAAAAAATAATGGCAAACCGAATTCAACAACACATCAAAAAGATTATTGACCACAACCAAGTAGGCTTCATCCCAGGGATGCAGGGGTGGTTCAACATACGAAAATCAATAAACCTAATAAACCTCATTAACAGAAGCAAAGACAAAAACCACTTGATCATCTCAACAGATGCAGAAAAAGCCTTTGATAAGATCCAACATCATTTCATGATAAAAGCTCTAAGAAAACTAGGAATAGAAGAAAAGTACCTCAACATTATAAAAGCTATATATGACAAACCTACAGCCAGCATTATACTCAATGGAGAAAAACTGAAACCATTCCCTCTAAAATCAGGAACTAGACAAGGATGCCCACTATCTCCACTCCTATTGAACATAGTACTGGAATTCCTAGCCAGAGCAATTAGGCAAGATGAAGGAATAAAAGGAATAAAAACAGGTAAAGAAACTGTCAAAATATCCCTATTTGCAGAAGACATGATCCTATACTTAAAGACCCAAAAAACTCTACTCAGAAGCTTCTAGACATCATCAATAGCTATAGCAAGGTAGCAGGATATAAAATCAACATAGAAAAATCATTAGCATTTCTATACACTAACAATGAGCAAACTGAAAAAGAATGTATGAAAACAATTCCATTTACAATAGCCTCAAAAAAAATCAAATACCTAGGTGTAAACCTAACAAAAGATGTGAAAGACCTCTACAAGGAAAACTATACACTTCTGAAGAAAGAGATTGAGGAAGACTATAGAAAGTAGGGAGATCTCCCATGCTCATGGATTGGTAGAATCAACATAGTAAAAATGTCTATGCTCCCAAAAGTAATCTACATGTTTAATGCAATTCAAATCAAAATTACAATGACATTCATTAAAGAGATTGAAAAATCTACCATGAAATTTATATGGAAACACAGGAGGCCACGAATAGCCAAGGCAATACTCAGTCAAAAGAACAATGCAGGAGGTATCACAATACCTAACTTCAAACTATATTACAAAGCAGTAGCAATAAAAATAGCATGGTACTGGCACAAAAACAGACATGAAGACCAGTGGAACAGAATAGAGGATCCAGATATGAAGCCACACAACTATAAGCAACTTATCTTTGACAAAGGAGCTAAAAATATACGATGGAGAAATAGCAGCCTCTTCAACAAAAACTGCTGGGAAAACTGGTTAGCAGTCTGCAAAAAACTGAAACTAGATCCATGTATATCACCCTATACCAAGATTAACTCAAAATGGATCAAGGATCTTAATATCAGACTCCAAACTCTTAAGTTGATACAAGAAAGAGTAGGAAATACTCTGGAGTTAGTAGGTATAGGTAAGAACTTTCTCAGTGAAACCCCAGCAGCACAGCAACTAAGAGATAGCATAGATAAATGGGACCTCATAAAACTAAAAAGCTTCTGTTCATCAAAAGAAATGGTCTCTAAACTGAAGAGAACACCCACAGAGGGGGAGAAAATATTTGCCAACTACACATCAGACAAAGGACTGATAACCAGAACATACAGGGAACTTAAAAAACTATATTCTCCCAAAACTAATGAACCAATAAAGAAATGGGCACGCGAACTAAACAGAACTTTCTCAAAAGAAGAAATTCAAATGGCCAGAAAACACATGAAAAAATGCTCACCATCTCTCGCAATAAAGGAAATGCAAATTAAAACCACGCTAAGATTCCACCTCACCCCTCTTAGAATAGCCATCATCAGCAACACCACCAACAACAGGTGTTGGTGAGGATGCAGGGAAAAAGGAACCCTCTTACACTGTTGGTGGGAATGTAGACTAGTACAACCACTCTGGAAAAAAATTTGGAGGCTACTTAAAAAGCTGGACATCGATCTACCATTTGTTCCAGCAATACCACTCTTGGGGATATACCCAAAAGACTGTTACTCCAGAGGCACCTGCACACCCATGTTTATTGCGGCACTTTTCACAATAGCCAAGTTATGGAAACAGCCAAGATGCCCCAGCACTGGCGAATGGATTTAAAAAAATGTGGTATCTATACACAATGGAATTTTATGCAGCCATGAAGAAGAACGAAATGTTATCATTCGCTGGTAAATGGATGGAATTGGAGAACATCATTCTGAGTGAGGTTAGCCTGGCCCAAAAGACCAAAAATCGTATGTTCTCCCTCATATGTGGACATTAGATCAAGGGCAAACACAACAATGGGATTGGACTTTGAGCACATGATAAAAGCGAGAGCACACAAGGGAGGGGTGAGGATAGGTAAGACACCTAAAAAACTAGCTAGCATTTGTTGCCCTTAATGCAGAGAAACTGAAACAGATACCTTAAAAGCAACTGAGGCCAATAGGAAAATTGGAACAGGTACTAGAGAAAAGGTTAGATCAAAAAGAATTAACCTAGAAGGTAACACACACTCACAGGAAGTCAATGTGAGTCAATGCCCTGTATAGCTATCCTTATCTCAACCAGCAAAAACACTTTCCCTTCCTGTTATTGCTTATACTCTCTCTACAACAAAATTAGAAATAAGGGCAAAATAGTTTCTGCTGGGTATTGGGGGGGGAAAGGGAGGGTGCGGAGTTGTTGGTAAGGGAGGGGGTGGGGGCAGAGGGGAGAAATGAACCAAGCCTTGTATACACATATGAATAATAAAAGAAAAAGGAAAAAAAATGTCAATCTAAGACCCATGCATCTGCTTATCTTGTACTTACATTTGTACTTACACTGTTGTTTAAAAACTTTGCTTTTTCCCAATTACTTTTTAGCTGTTAAAGCCATTCCTGCTTATAGAATAAAATTTTAGAACTCTGATTCTGTTTTTCATATGTGATATTTTTCCTTTTCTATATAGTTGAAATGTATGAAATGAATGTCATTGTTCTTGGTTTTACTTTATTTTTATTTCACAAGGATTCAATTATTTATATTTCATCTAATTTTCTTTTTAATCAATATGTAAATGTGTAGAGTTTTTTCCATCTGTTGAACCTAAAATAGGTTACAATCCTTACATTGTAATTTAAGTCTGATTATTACATGGATAAAACTTCTTTTAAAATCCTAGAATTTTCCATGTATCACAAAATATTAATATTTTACTCCGGAATATTTTAAGGACAAGTGTTACCACACATCATTCCATGAAATTCACTTTCATAGTTGATGAAATCAATGTTTTTTGAGTTGTACTGCCTCCTAGTGGCCATAGAAGCTACAACATGTGCCTACAGGAAACTGGACCAACTGGCCTGCTCAGGGCTGAAGGGAAAGTGTGCCATGAGCAAAAGCTTGGTGCTGGATATTATTGAGCTGTTTATTCTGCCCATATTAAGAATAGAAATCTTTTATTTCTGAACTTCTTCCAGACAAATTTCATGCTAAAAATTGCTCTTAAAGGGTGGAGGAAGTGAATGCATTGCCCCCCACTCACATATTCATATAAAATAGCAGGCATATATGCAAGGAGTTTCTCTTAAATATATATAGAGAAGTTTTTACATGCTTGTGAATCTTTTGAATGTCCACTGAAGTGATTTAATTATTCAAACATTGAGGGGAAAACATGCAATGTAAGGTACGGCCTCAGAAATCTGATTCCCTGACTACCTGAATTTGTTGCCCAGGAGAAATCACCTTGTGTACACAGCCCTGTTGGTGCTTGTGTCTCCTCTGGGTGGGACTCACACCATAAGCTGTACCTTTGCAGTAAGATCAAAAGTTCATGCCAAATGCTGAGGAATGGAGCCTGCAGGCCTCTCTCTCCACACTGTAACTGGAGGCTTTTAGCTAGTCAGCCTCTGAGAAACAGAGGCTGACTCCTAGGGTCTCAATGTCTGACAGACACAGGCTGGACTGAGTTGTTGCTTAGAGAATTGGGGACATTTCTTCACCTCTCCCAGCTGTGCTGGAAGTTCAATGTGAGTGTGGACAGAATGAACAATGATAAATGATAGACAGTAAATAAGTTTAAAAATGAAAACTATAAGTAGTCTGGAATCATTTTCTTATTTCATAGAGAATAAATTCTCATTTCTTAGGGGAAAGAGAGAAGAAGAATTTTAACTTAAGCATTTAATTATATACAAGGAGATACTGGACTAACATATAAAACTATGCTGCTATGATAAAGAAGCAATTTGAGAATAAAAACAACAATATGGAAAAGAATAACAGGATTTCAGAGACAGGAGGACACAGCCTGGACAACAAGTCAGATCCTGTCTCAAAAAAAAAAAAAATAAACATCTGTACTAATCTTGGTATAATCCTGATAACATGTTCCAATAACAGAAAGGAAAATGAGATCAAGTATTTGATGGTAAGAATAGAACATGAACAAAGGAAAGGTTTTCATCAGAGTCTGCATTTGACACTATAAAACATTGATATAATATTACCAATGGTTTCCAACACTTCATTGATCAACCACAGTACCAGTCCTCTGAGAAGGCCAAGGATACACGGTTTTGACTTGTGATGTCTCAAAATATACACCCACTTAGTATTCCTGTAAGAAAAAAAAACTGAATGATGGAAATTTTTATTCTCTCTCTCTCTCTCTCTCTCTCTCTCTCTCTCTCAAGAAGTCACCTATTACAACACTTATATACTTTATGAAATTTCAACCCATGGAATTTAAGATAAGGAGACAAAACCACACTTATAAACTTATAATTTATAATAATTACCTAAAAGAATATTGCAAGAAAATAGAAAAGTTAAGCAAAGGAATAAATTGAATGATGGAGAGGTTGAATTCAACTATGATATGTTGTAAGAATTTTTGTAAATGTAACAATGCACCCCCAGTACAACAATAATTTGATAATAAAAAAGAATAAATTGAAATTATCCTTGTAAATTAAAAAACAACGATGTTACTTCAACTAAGATGAGACGCATAGACTGACTCAGATTAGTAGATGAGAATAAGAATCATAGAAGTAGACCTAAGCAGAGTGGAAATTTACTTTTCAAGATGGTAGGAAAATGATCAATTACATAATAATGAAATTGGAACAATGAGATATACATTTTAAAGAAAGTAACCTATGAACTAGACTTCACTCTACATGTAAAAGTAAATGCCAAATAATTTAAATTCCTAAGTATTTTTTCCATAAAATTAATTAATTAATAAATAAGATGTAGATTTAGAAAATGAACAACTAAATTTTCCTCTTGGTTAGACTCAAATTCTTAGAAATAAGCAAATAGCAATCATCAAAAATAATCCCATTCAAAATCTCAACATTATTTTGCTCTTACTCTAGAAATACCCATTTTCAGTCTATTGGAAGAGTACTCCTTTCCTAATGAACTTTGCTATCATTTTCACAAAGAAAAATCCCAGCAGTATTTTTGGAGTAATTAACAAATTGACTAGAAAATACACAGATGGATAGATCAATGTAAGCATCTATCAGTAGGTGAGCAATTAGTTGAATGCAGAAATCTATACAGCAGAATAAAACCTTTAAAAATTAAGGAATGTCTACATGATCCTATATGTTCCAAATTACAGAAACTGCCTTTGTAAATCAGTGAAAGAGCAAGCTGTAGTATAAAATAAATAGCATAGTTCAACCACCACCAACAGGTATTGGCAAAGATGTGAGGAAAAAGGACCCTCGTACACTGCTGGTGGGAATGCAAGCTAGTGCAACCACTCTGGAAAACAATATGGAGTGACCTTAAAAAACTAAACATAGTTTCTGCTGGGTATTGGTGGGGGGAGAGGGAGGGGGCGGAGTGGGTGGTAAGGGAGGGGGTGGGGGCAGGGGGGAGAAATGAATCAAGCCTTGTATGCACATATGAATAATAAAAGAAAAAGGATAAAAAACTTACTTAATTCTCTAAATAAATAAATAAAGTCTCTTGAGAGATTTAAATGCTGAGACTGCTCTCTCAGAGATCCTGACTTAAAAAAAAAAAACTAAACATAGATCTGCCATATGATCCAGCAATCCCACTCCTGGGGATATTCCCAAAGGAATGTGACTCAGGTTATTCCAAAGGCACCTGCACACCCATGTTATTGCAGTGCTATTCACAATAGCCAAGTTACGGAAACAACCAAGATGCCCCACTACAGACAAAAGGATTAAGAAACTGTGGTATTTATACACAAGGGAATTTTGCTCAGCCATGAAGAAGAATGAAATCTTATCATTCACAAGTAAATGGATGAAACTGGAAAATGTCATTCTGAGAGAGGTTAGCCAGGCTCAGAAAACCAAAAATAGTATGTTCTCCCTTATTTGTGGACTCTAGGTCTAAAACAAATGCAGTAATATTAGACTTGGGTCACATGCTAAGGGGAGTACAAATACAGGAGGAACAGGGAAAGGTAGGAAACCCAAAACTTGAAAGTGTTTGATGTCATCACTGCAGAGGAGCTAATACAGTAACTTTAAAACAACAGAGGTCAATATGGGAAGGTGACCCGGAAATAGTGAAGATATCAGGTAGAGATGAATCAATTCGAGTTGTAATACAATTGTACATAGAAGCAATGCTAGGAATCTCTCTGCATAGCTATCATTATCTCAACTAGCAAAAATACTGTCTTTATTATTGCTTATGTCTTCTCTTCAACAAAATTGGAGATAAGGGCAGAACAGGTTCTGCCTGGAAGCGAGGGAGAGGGAGAGGATGGGGGGCAAGGGGGATAAATGGCCCAAACAATGTATGCACATATAAATTAATGAATAAAGAAAAAAACAGAAAAAGAAATTTAAAAATAGCATAGTGCAGGTTCTTAGATAAATAGGCAAATAAAATAACCCATACGTATCAAAATATATGCAAATATTTACAAGTGCAAATATGTGTTCTGTATGTAAACATTTAGGTCCAAAATTAATACACACTTTAGAAATAGTATGGAGCAGCTGAGTACAAGCCATCCAGAGTGATCAATTACCAGAAATGTGATTATGGAAGAAAAACCAGAACATGAGCTGCAGTGTTCACATGTGTGCTATTTAAATATTTAAGTGATACTCTAAAATAAAATACTACTTCCCAACCTACTTTTTAAAAAGTTTTTTTGTGAAGATAAAATTAGCTGTAATATTCCTCTGCAATATTGTCCCAAGTACTATAAAAATCTTAGTATTATCAATAGTCCTTTAGCATGAATATCACACATATAAAATCCCTCAAAAAACAAAAAGTAAACCCCAAAAAAACTGCATAAATTAGAGAGTGTGACTAGATAGGCTGATCATTCCTGCCCACTCTGACGTGCAAATGTCATTAGCATATAGGATTCCTAAGAATTAATAACCCACATCCTAGAAATCTCCTCAGGTTTCATCATTACATTATTTTCAATAATGAAATGATGATAGGTTGGTAAACACTGCAGAAACACTTGTACTATGACTAGTAATTTCTCAATTCCTCTAACCATTTACTAAACTCTTTCAGTAAGACTTTCATATCACATTATATTTGACTTCAAAAGTTATCACTTGAAGAAGGACCATTAACTAGCTTCATTTTCAAATAATTTCAGGTTCTAAAATCCATGAAAGTTTCATGAAGACTAATGTCAATAAAATATTCTGCACATGTGTTCACACACACAGTATTCGATGGTTATCCTTGCTGCAGTTCAGAAGAAACCAATCTGCTTTAATAATGTGCTCTTGAAAATTAGTTTTATTGAAAACATAAAATAAAATGTGAGAAATCGATATTAAGCAGATTGCATAACTCAAGAGTATAGTGCATTTGCAGCATATATGTATAAATTTTGAGAATAGCCAGTTATTCTCCTGGAATCGCTATTACTACTTAGACCTTACAATAGACTCTTAGTTCATTTTGCTTTTTAACACATTAATTTGGCAAGATAGAAAATTAGAGAGTCAGCTGAAAGAACTATGGCAATCTTATAATTCTGAAATTGTCAAAAGAATAGAAGCATATAGTTTTATTCTTTTTAAAGCAGTTATAAAACCAAGAAACAATTTTCTGGTTGCATGACAGTTATTATCAAGAGAATAAGACCTCATCTGGGAACTTCTCTGATACTTATCAAAACAATTTTCTAAGTTCTAGTTTTACTAATTGATCATTTTCATACTGATTTCTAATTTTGTAGAAAGAAGTCATAAGAATACAAAAAAGTGTTATACAAACCTGATTACTACACTTCAACTTTCTTTCATGACATCTTTAAACATCTTTATAACTAAATCAAAAACTCAAGTCAGTGAAACATTTTTCTTGAATAATTATGTTATACTTTTTACTCATATGGTACAAATATGTTTTTCTATACTTTGGTATAGAAGAAAGAGGAAAAAAAGAGAAGAACCAGGACTGGGGATGGAGCTCAATGGTAAAGCACTGGCCCAGATGTGCAAGAACCTGGGATCTGATCCCCAGTACAGGGGAGAAAAAAGGAGAATTGATCATTTTATGGCTTCCAATAGGGTTTTAGCAGAGAAACAGACAAATAAGGATTTCTAGATCACTTTGTAAATAGAAATCCTTATTTGTTCACATGGTTTAGTAGGAAGACAGCAGAAACCACAAAGTGACCAGTTAAGGTATTTTTCTTCCTTCTAGAGCTATGTCACAATCAAGAAACCACTACAATGACAAGTCGTCTCCAGAAATAGAGATGTATAACTGACATTTATATTCCAGAATCCCCCAAAAAAGAAAACAGCTCAAAGACTAGAAGGGAAGCATCTTTAATTCGACTGCACCTCTAGCATTCAGATATGTTCTGTAATGAATAAATGGTGTTTGAAAGATCATCCAACTATGCCCAGATATCCAAGTAGTAAGGGAACCCTCCCAAGTCTAGAAGAAGCAGATATTTATCAAAAGGTTGAGGATCTAGATGTTTGTTAGAGTTGAATAACCAATCACAGATGCTCTTATTAATTTCTCTAATTACTAGGGGTGGGGAAGGGATCCATCTTCTCAGTCAAAAACTTGAATACATAAAATCAATTTAGGAGCTTTGTTTATTCTATTCTCTGGGTTTCTTTTCTATTGGGTACTAGAACTGTATATTTTTTTAAAAAACAGCCTTAGTCATTGAAAGACTCACACTGAAAATCTACCATATGTAAAAGAACTTCATATGGACCTTTGACAATTTCTCATGGTCAACTCAGTTTCAGCCACTGGGGTGTGTATATGAGTGTGTGTGAGTGTGTATGTGTGTGTGTGTGTGTGTGTGTGTGTGTGTGTGTGTGTATGTGTGAGAGAGAGAGAGAGAGAAAGAGAAAAGAGAGAGGAGAGAGAGAGAGATTATTTATTGGACAGTTTGAAGTAGAGCAGTCTAGATTATGCCTTAACCAAGTGATCATTTTGGGGCAGAGTTCAGTGGCACCTGGAATACTTATTGGATGACACCAGGTCAAGGGGGCAAGGAAGGGATTACTGACAGCACCAGAATATGCAGGCACCAGGAAGGCAGGGAACACATTAGTGTTCAGCATATATGGTGATCCCAGAGAAGCTCAACAGCAATACTTGTTTTCCTCCCATTTAAGCCTCAAACTCAAGCAAACTTCAGAGAAGAGTGCTAAAGAATAATCAAATAGTTGAAACTGCCATAGGAAAGGAACTAAGTCAGAAAAAAGAAAAATAAAGGAGATGAACTAAATTGGATCATATCTATAATGGAAGTGACACAAGGAAACTCCCTATGTAGCTATCTTAAATAAGCAAAACTGTAATTTTTTTTCTTTTTTTCTCATACAAAATCAGAGAACAGGAGGCAGAACTTAGGGGATTGGTACTAGTGGGAGGGGGAGGAGATGGGGAATTGATGAAAGAGGGTGAATATGGTGCAAATACTGTGTGCACATGAATGTAAAGGGAAGAAAAATGAAATCTGTTGACACTATTCAGGAATGGGGGTGATGGGGAATGTAGGAAAATGGTAGAGGGGTGAATTCAAGTATGATATATTTGACATATTGATATTATAAGAATTTTTGTAAATGCCACAATGTACCCACCCAGGACAACAATAACAAAATTTTTTAATCAAATAAAGGGAGGAGCTAAATATTTATGCCCTAAGTTCATTTTTTAGCCTGAATCACCAAACAGACTAGTAAACACAAATACTTTTTGCCACCTCTCTTGAGTTCTCAGAAAGACCAGGGCCACCAATTGATGAAAAGATATCTTTTGTACCTAAGGTTTTGGTGGGATGGAGGGAATTTGTTATTGGTAGTGGAGCTGGAGGTGTTTTAGTAATCAAATAGTCTTGTTTACTGTATAAATGGACCCATCCAATTAAAGTGTCTAAAAATTCTCTCTCAGGATTAACTCTACCAGGAAGCTTTTGTTGGCCCCATAAAACTCTAGGAACTGGAGGAAAGCCAACTGCAGGATGAAACTTTAGAATGGACCAAACAATAAAGTGGAACTCACCAATGTAAACACATGAGAGACCACCAGATATAGAGATTTCTAGGTGCATTATTGCACAAACCTTCTGGTGCCATGTCTCTCATTACTCATGGTTATACACTAGAAAGTCACCAGGAACACTTGAACCAGTGAACAATGAACAATTGTTCAAGAAGAAAGACAGAGCTAGGCTCCTTGAGTCTCAGGTGTATTAATCAAGAAACCCAAGCATTCCCCTGAGATTCTGCAAATACTTTTCAGAATTTGTCAAGTTTAAATCTCACTTATTTTCACTTCTTGCCATTCTTGTTA
Source organism: Castor canadensis (assembly GCF_047511655.1). Lineage (NCBI taxonomy): Eukaryota > Metazoa > Chordata > Mammalia > Rodentia > Castoridae > Castor > Castor canadensis. Next base: position 8,049,368 of record NC_133389.1, read on the forward strand.
TTGTTTCTAGTGTATGCCCCAAAATCTAATGCTTACATTCTGCCACAAAGCGTACCTTTTCAACATGCTTTTCCCCACAAATGAAATTGTGTTCAAATTCAATGAACAGCACTGTGCTAGAAGTTCCATTCATAAGTATCATAATTATCCCAAACAAGATAATTATCTCAAGAGTCTTAGCAGTCAAAGAAATGTTTGGTACGGTGATATTAGAAAAAAGAGAAAAGCTACAAGAGGGAGGAAGAGAGATGGCTTTGGAGTCAAATAAAGGAAGAAAAGTCCCAGCCCCTTCTTCAACACAAACTTCCATGTATGAGCCTTGTGCACTGGTACTTCTTGGTGGTTTATCTCAACCACCACTCAAAGCATAATTTTTATTTAAGAAAATGGAAAAATGAGACCCATTGAAACTATTCTAGGAATGGGGGAAGGAGGGATAAAGGAGAATGATGGAGGGAGTGAATTCAACTATGATATATTATAAGAACTTTTGTAAATGTCACAATGTCCCCCTAGTACAATAATAATTTTTTTAAAAGTTAGAAAATTAGAAATCTTGAAAAGAGAAAGAAATCTGCTTAAAACAAGTGCAGTAATTGAAACATAAAAGTTTAAGAAAAAAATCTAAAGGTTAGGAGCATGAATGAAGAATTTTAAAGCTAAGCATAAAATATGGGGAGACATGGAAGATCCAAATTCCTTTAAAATAAGAAATATCAACTTTTTAAAAATGTAAAGGGAAAAGAGCATAAAAACAAGTGAATATGTGTAAATTAAAAACAAGAAGTAGAAATGGCTTGACAATAGAACTAAACAGTGGTAGAAGAAATTTAAAACATTTATTAAAGGGCCACAGGAAATAAGTAGAAAATAAAAAGCAAGTAGATACAGAATAAAGAGAAGTAATAGTAGAAAAATGTCTAATGGCAGATTAAATAAGGTAAGTATATCAAAAAAGTGAATGTACAGCAGCATCAATGAAAAAACACTTCAAATGTGTTTTTGTTAAGTTTCAGGCTGAACAAGTATTTTTTAAAATAAAATTAAATAAAGCAATTATGAGTAAAGAATGGGGACAGGGCACACCTGAGCTCTAGGAAAGGTGAATGTGTGATCTCAGAATGTGTTGTGTTCACACAGCCTCCTTCGTGGGTATGGAATCCTCACCAGGACACAGCAGAACACAGTGCAAGCCTTCCTCTTCTGTCTCCCCATGGACAAATGTTGTATACCACTCCTGCACCAAGACAGCATATTCCCTCAAGAATATCCTGCACAAAACAGTAAGCAAGCACATAAGTCACCTCTAGACAGTACAGAAGACTCCAGACAGAATTTCCCATGAAAACAACTCACCCGGAACAGTGAAATTTTCACACTAAACTCTACTGAGGGCTTGAGACTTCCAAAGTTGATTTAATCTTTCAGATAATTATTATTCGTGAACTTTTAAGTTTGTACAAAATAGTACTAAATGTTATTGACATAAAATATCCTGTTTCAATATACATCAGGAGAAATGCTGATGAGATTAATTCATATTAAATGAAATCTATATTCCCTAGTACCTCATATTCAAGGAACACACATGCACACACACACGCACTCACACACACACACACACACATCCAGATGTCAGGCCATGCAGTAGTAAAATCAAGCCAAACACTCAGGGAGCAGATTGTGCATAACACAAGCCAGATCATGTTTCTCTTTTTAGTCCTTTCTGAACACAACTTAAGTATTCCCACTGAGTCATGAATGAAATATACACATATTCAAAATTTAAACATAATATGTGACAGATTACTCAATTATCTACATGCATCTGAATTTAATAATGTCCTTTATTCATTATGACACATCAGCATAGCCCTATATGAAAAATTACTTCTTTTCTCAATGACTGTATATTCTTTGTAAATATCCTGTGTAGGAATCTTAGCAAACAGAGACAGTGATTACCTTTTTCCCCCTTCCAGGAACACATAGGTGATGCAGAAGACAATCACAAGTGTAGGACCTTCCTCACACTCTCAAGGCAATCAGCCATGTTAATTTTCTGGCACTTTAGATGATTATGCTCAGTTTCCTCTTGCTTATTGACTTATGTTTGCAATTTTTCTTACATAAAGGGAAGTCCTTCTTGGCCATAAATTCTATTTTTTAATTTTTCATTTTTTTAGGTGGATTCACATGCAAGGCAGTGCAGTGACGTAGAAAGTAGGTATGATTTGTATCTGATACTCAAACCTAAAGAATGTCCTACCAGGTACTGTGCAGTGAGCGCTGGCTGGATCATCTGACCCCAAAGTTCTGGGATCTCTGCTTCCATAATAATAGTAGCAGCATGGTTATAAAAAAATTTAATGTACTTGAAACCCATCTGCTTTTATATTTTGAATATTGCATTATTAAATAAATGGGAGGAAATTTATATCAATATTTCATTAAATGTATTCCATTCAACATGGTGGCAGAACCTTGATGATATGATAATCAAAAGATAAATATATGATGACAACTATAGAGAAACAATCACCTCTTCTTTGAAGTGGATGAAGAACATGTGACTAAGATTCTAGGGTTGGTGGTCAGTCAGCCAGGTGGTGGAGCAGGCAGGCGAGGCAGTCCACTCACAGAAAAAGGTGGGATATTCAGTTCTGTTATTTTGAACCAGCTTCTTTCTTCATTTGTCCTTAATATTTTATTCTCTTACTTAAAAATGAAATTGCTGGGGTGAAGTCAGTTCTGTTCTACAAGGCCTTCATATTTTTCAAAGCTTCATTCAAGAGCCTTTAAAAAAATACCCTTGATTTTCCATTAAAATTCAATTTGTTGATTTATGTATTTCAAGATGGGACTTCAGAGATCACTTTAAGAAATCAAAAGCTCTATTTTTTGAGACATGGTTCTTTGAAAAGTTGATCCATTGAGTACATTCTGGTTTTCAAATTTGGCTGCTATTTCCTTTAAAATATGTATATATAAATTCCCTAAGATAAAAAATACCTTCTGCATGGGTCCACTTTGAAGACAGATCTTTTCAATATTACATTCTTAAAATGGTAAATTTATCTTTTAGCTGATCTAAAGAATTCAAAGGAAGTTAACATATGCTTTTTCAAGATCATAAATGTTTCTTTTTTCACAGAAGGATCAGAAGAAAATCTTGATTGCCAAAAATACTTTTAAAATTCTACTATATCTGTACAGATTGTGGGAAAAAGAAAAGGTCAAAGTCATGAAATTTCTGACAAGATAAAATAGATGGAAGAACACTCTGCAGGATCCATGGTAGTTGTGGTCACCATGTAAATGGTTAAGTGTTCAAATTAAATGTCATTGGACTCTTGGGTCACCATTTATTTAGAGAGTTGCATTTCATTTGCAGGACTCACAAAAGAAAGCCAACACCTCAAAAGGTTCCTTGGTCTGAATGATTCTTCAGAAGAAAATACCGAAGAGAAGGCTCACATTTTCATGAAAGGTAAACAAATCTATAAAGACAAGGCAGACCATCAGAGGTATTTGTCAAAGAGGGTTGCTAGGCTCCAAGAGCCATAATCTTTACTAACAGGAGTTATTGTTATAAAAATGGGTTGTCCCCGCTGTGATCTTGTTTTGTTCTAATTTAAACAAACTCTAAAACATGTATAAAGCAATTGGGGGAAATCTGTACAATGACTGATGCTCAATGAGATTAAGGAAGATTAATGTCATGGAACAATTGCCAATTTCAGGTGAATAATACCATAGTAGATTCATTTTTTAAAAAGAATGAATTCCCTTTTAGATGTACACACTGAAGAATTTATGTCTAGGATTTGCCCCATAATCATCCAAGTGGGGAAAGCATGAAGAAAATAAAATGTTTAGGGGTTTGGTTGTTTATATATTAGCAATCGTCAAAGCTAAGTGACTGAATGTAAGGCCTCTCTGTAACGTGATCTCCAGTTTTATAGATGTTTGGGAGCTTTATTAATAAAAATGTTTAGGGCTGAGTACAGTGACTCACTCCTGTAATCCCAACTACTAGGAAAGCAAAGACAAGAGGATCACAGCTTGAGGCCAACTAAGGCAAAAAAAAAGTTAGTGAGACCTTATCTCAAAAACAAGGTGAGCATGATGGTAAATATCAGAATCAGAGTCTGAGGCTTGCCCTGGCAAAATCATAAACCCTACCTGAAAAGCAAACTAAAAGTTAAAGGATTGGGACATATCCAAGTGGTAGAGAGCTTTCCCAGCAAGCACAAAGCCCTGACTTCAATTTCCAGTACAGTCAAATAATAATAATAATTCTCAGTACCTCCCCATCTTCAGTTTTTATGTCAATGGTCCCAGTTACCTATAGTCAGTCTTGGCCTGAAAATATTAAGTGGAAAATTCCAGAAATAAATAAATCATAAGCTTGTGCACCCTGCTGAGAAGTCTGATGAAATCTCACACACACCATCCCCCTCCATCTTGCCCAAGGTGTGAATCATCCCAGGGTCTAGTGTTTCCATACTATACACACTACTCACCCATCTGTCACTTTGCAGTTATGGGTTATTAGACTGTCTGTCATGGTACTGCAGTGCCTGTATTCATGTGATCTTTATTTTATTTAATAACATCCCCAAATGCAAGAATAATGGTGTAAAGAAGACACCACTGTGTAAAACATGGAGGGATGGATTAACTCTGTAACTGTATACATAGGGTATTATCTGAAGTTTCAGGAATCCACTGGGAATGTTGGAACATATCCAACATGGACAAGTGAAGACAACTAAATGATTTATCTCTTCCTTAACATTTTTCCCTGTGACAAATATTATGATTCATTTTGAAAACCTTAAATATATTAGATGACTTCAATCCTTTATGTTCTAGACAGGACAAATCATGAAAACATCACCCTTATATGCAACTTAGCATTTCCAGTAGGTACAGTGCAAGGACGCAATCAAATTGCTTTCACCTCAAGGTGAGATGGTGAGTTTCCATAAGAAGGATAAAACTAAAACTAGAGCTACCATATGTCCATCTGTGCCACTCCTGGGTGTACAACCAAGGGAACCTAAGTCAGTATACAACAGAGATACTTGTGTGTGTACTCATGTTTATCACAATAACCAAGCTATGCAATCAGTCTAGGTTCCCATCAACGGAGAACTTAGAAAGAAAATATGATATATAGAGAGAGGTATATAGATATATATATTATTCAACCATAAAGAAGAGTGAAATCCTGTGGTTTGCAGGAAAATGAATGGAACTGGAAATCATATTAAAGGAAATAAGCCAAACCAAGAAAGACAAGTATTATATGCCTTATATATATGTGGACTCTAGAGGAAGAAAGACATGAAGTATAGGAGGATTCAGTATGAAAGAGGAAGATCAGGAAAAGAGGGGAGAAGGGATAAGGGAGGGAAATGGTGGCTGAATGTGATCAAAGTACATTATAGGTATACATGAAAATGGCACAATAAAACCAATACCTTCTACAATTAGGACACACTAATAAAAAATAGCTTAATATTCACTCATCATTTACTGGATGATACATCTACAGGTATGTAGATTACTAGAGCATGCTCCATAAACTTCATATACCAGCTAGACATCACAAGTAATTTGAGTAAAAAATAATTGCATATAAACATAGACATATTCTATAATCTATAAATATGTGTGCTTATACTTTTGTATAAAGAAATGCAAGGAGACAGATGCCCTGGGACAGGATTCCTCCCACAGCTCCAGGCCTTAAACTCACATCCCTTTTCCCATCCTCATCCAGTAGGGGAAGCTTTTTAAAGAGATGACAGCATCACCAAGAACTTTCCACTCAGGTCTTGTTTCACATCGTGGTTCAGCTTTGATGCTCCCTTTAGCACTTGACTCCATTTTATTTTTCAATGAAAGTCAAAGAAAACCACAGAAGCAGACTAGGGAGCTGCCCCTTCACTCCTGTGAGGAAGTGGAGAGGTCAGTACAGGAACTGAGGGGGAATGTGATGAAAGCTTCAGCACATCTGACACAGAGGGCTGACGGATGTGGGTAGGAAGGTTGTTTCAGTCATGTTTAGGCTCTTAATTCCCTTTGCCTCTTAGCCACACTGCTGGACCCCACACTTGCATTTCCCTTCTCGAACACTTGCTTCCCTTGAGGTAACGATATTCAAAATTGCATTGAAAATGCTCGTTGGTAAATAAAATAAAAAGTCACAAGAACATCCAGGGAAGTAGCTAAAATTTAATATAGTTTACCTGGAACCTAACTAGATAGGAACTTTGAAAACATAAATACCTCTAAATCATTTCAAAATGTTTTCTTTTTCATATTTTTCCCTGATTTACTTCCAGACCTCTATTCTGATTTCTTAAAATTATCTCTAGAAACCCTAGCAGTTGCAGTGCATTTTAAAATCATGTTAGAGTTCTTTCTTCTTTCCAACAAGTTAATTCATTGTGCAACTCTCACAATTATGAATGGGAGAAATGCATCAGTCATCTAGCTCATTACCTGCTCCATTCTGCATGCAATGTAGCCTACAAAATTTTATGTGTTATTTTCATTTCTAACCATGATGCTACCTACTGCAGGAAACAAGCTGTTGGGATTCATCGTGTAATCAATATCTCGTACATTAAAACTTCAACATCTCTCTATGCAGCCACAGCACATTCATCACTGTCGCTGGCCCTGTGTAATTCTGAGTGTATCACATACTCCTCAATAAATACTTTATGCTTCTCTTTGAAGGTTTATTTCAATTAACTCTGAAATACCTGAGAAGAAGTGTTCTCGTTCTTTCCTTCTACAAACCTAGGGAGTAGCCATTAGTATATTGTTTATCTTGCACCTTACAATGAATTTGATTTTGTGATTCTTGATTTAACATACAAATATAGGGAAATTTTTATTTTGCCCCTATATCTGTATCCAAAGTGCTCCAGAGTGATTCTGCCTTGCAAAAATTGTTTGAATAATGTTTGAATTATTAACAGCTCCTCAGAGGAGTTCCCCACAATGGCTTTGTTGTTTAAGGAAGGGTGTCCTCCCTTAACGCAGAGAAACTAAAGCAGATACCTTAAAGCAACTGAGGCCAATAGGAAAAGGGGAACAGGTACTAGAGAAAAGGTTAGATCAAAAAGAATTAACCTAGAAGGTAACACCCACGCACAGGAAATCAATGTGTGTCAATGCCCTGTATAGCTATCCTTATCTCAACCAGCAAAAACCCTTGTTCCTTCCTATTATTGCTTATACTCTCTCTACAACAAAATTAGAAATAAGGGCAAAATAGTTTCTGCTGGGTATTGGGGGGGAGAGGGAAGGGGCAGAGTGGGTGGTAAGGGAGGGGGTGGGGGCCGGGGGGGAGAAATGAACCAAGCCTTGTATGCATATATGAATAATAAAAGAAAAAAATTTGTATAATGCAAGAGATCAAAAAAAAAAAAAAGGAAGGGTGTCTTGTCACATTCATTTTTAAGGGTACAGTAATTAATATGGAGGGAACAAAGTTGATCCTTTCACAGCTGTTTTCCTAAATGCCTATCAGACTCCAGCAAACAAATAACCCTGAAGTCACACAAAGTGAAAGAAGATCAAGTTTAACTTTGCCTTTGATTCAAATAATGCAATAGTAGCAGGAACAAAGAAATTTTTTTTTCACTAAAAAATTACTTCCCCAGACTGAGCTCTCTAAGTGGGTTTAGCATGTGATTAGCAACTTCTGCTCTAATGCAAAGTAATTCCTGGTTGTCATTAATTTTGAATTTTTCTTGATAAAAAAACCAAAATATCTAGACTTTATTTCTTGATGTTAAAAAAAATCCATACAATTATTTTACCTGACAATTATTTGGAGGTACATAAATCATAATGACTGGTGTCCCTCAATGCTGTTTTCTTCTTGTGAGCCCCTTTGCCCTACACTAAATAGCTAGAGAAAATACAAAGCACCTGATTCATTAAGCTGGAAACATATTGTCAGTCCAGCAGGATGGTATGACAATTTGTTGCACACAGCCAGAGAAGGCACCTTTACAACACAGATTTGCAGCTTTTAACCTGGAAACTTTGCAGCAAAGGCATCCCTGCGTTACTTTGTTCCCCCTTCAAATGTGAAAGAAGGCAATATCTACTTTGTTACAAAACAGAGCAGGCAATATTTTATATTGCCATAGTCAATTATGTGAGGCTGGATAACCTTTTCCAGCTATTATAGTCTTCACATCTTCCTGTGCTAATGTTGCCAACAGTACAAGAACAGCTTCAAAGGATCTTTGCAGTGTCAGAAAGAGAAGACAGCTGGCACTACTCAGAATATGCCGAGATGACCAGATTTCTAATTTATAAAACTGGGACGGCACACGTCAGGAGAACATCACCAGGGGGCTTGTGAAGGTTTATCTCTAACTATTTCCTTTTGTCAGATAAAGACTTGTTTACTGAAAAAAGCAAAAGAAAAAAAAATCCAAAAGCTTTCGGTGAGAGAAGGGAAAAAACCTCAATTAAAAAGAATGCTACAAGATTAAATATTCAAATTCAAAACAATGTTGTGCTCAAAGGTACAGATTTAAGAGAATTCTAGTATAAAGACAGAGAGAAGTATGAATTCACAGTCTTGCCTTCAAAACCCATTAGACCTTGGATATAACAAAACATTCACCATAGGAAGGAAATGACACATGTACAAATCATGGACTCCCGATTTTTAGTAAATAGTGACAACTCAGGTTTCTTTGACAGTTAGGTTCCATCTCACGCATCTTGTAAAGTGCCACACAACTCCTGATAGCTTCAGAATATCAACCTCTGAAGAAGAAGATGGATAACTTACACTGAAGTATGCAAACTATGGCATCAGCCTGGAAGAGGGGTGACACAGGTATTTGGGAAAACCCATCCAGCCCATTGCATAAAACAATTCACTCAGTCTTCTAAATTGTCTCCTTAATTTTTCATTCTGTATGGAGATCTGTTTTCAAACATGGTCCCATCAAATATTAGTCTTAAATCTTCACAATATGGAAAAAAGCTGAGTAGATATGTTTGCTCAAAGAGGAAATTTGGCTTCAAAGAAGCTGTGACTTTTGTGAGGTCACCAGGGTAAAAGACAGTAGAATTACATTTAGAATTTTCATTTTCTAACACTTAAGCCAATGTTCTCTCTTCTAATTTCTTTCAAGTTGGAGAACAAATGTTAAGATTAACAACCTACAATTCTATAGGACATCACCTTTCAAATTTTCCCAGGGGAAAGCAAAGGTAAATGATGATAAATTGTGCATGAATTAGACAGAGTAGCTTTTCATGTGATGATTTTGAGCTGTTTGTGCCACATTGGTTTGTTCTTGCAGACACATTACTTATAACTTATATAACAATTCCCCGGATCATTAGGAAAAAAGGGAAATGTAAAATACCTATCATGAATCATGCATACTAAAAGCACTGTATTAAATGGAAAATCCTAATGTGCTTGAGTTAAGCTCTGCAATATATTAATGTTCAAAGGCCTAATTGAGGAAATAACTCTCAGACATAAGATACATTCACAATGGGGAACCAAAACAAATAAGCTTTTATTTAGCCCTTAACATTAAGGTTTTCATAAAACATAATGAAATAGACCAGAAAAAATTGTGACCTGAGAGGAGGGTGTTCCATATGCAGTGTTGGAGACACATTTCTTAAGAAGTTTCTTTCACTTTCATTTTTGCATATAACTTGTGACAGTGCTTCATCTCACACATCAAATCTTCTCTGAGGTGTGGTTCTTCAGACTGTACTGTTGCCATTCTCTCCATGTTGAGCAATAGAAATACAAATGTTATACCAAGACTACTTGCCAGTCCATGTACAAATTACCAGCATCAACTGGAAACAAAGAGAGCTCTTAACTTGGTAACAAGTGAGTCTTTCAAAGAATTTCTTTGTTCTTCTGTCTTACATTTTTTTCCTATTTTTTATTATTCATTTATTCACATGTTCATACACTGTTCGGGTCATTTCTCCCCCCTTCCCCCTCCCCCACCCTCTCCTCCCTTCCCCGCCTCAGTTCCAGGCAGGTCCTGTTCTGCCCTTATCACTAATTTTGTTGAAGAAAAGACACAAACATAATAAGGAAGACAAAGTGTTTCTGCTAGTTGAGTTAAGGATAGCTATACAGAAATATTCCTAGCATTGCTTTCGTGTACACATGTGTTACAACTCAAGTTGATTCATCTCTAACTGATCATTACACTGGTTCCTGATCCCCTTCTTATGTTGACCTCTGTTGCTTTAAGGTTTCTGTATTAGCTCCTCTGGAGTGGGGACATCAAACGCTTTCATGTTTTGGGTTTTCTATCTATTTCTGTATCACCCATATGTGCTCTCCCATTGTCATGTGATCCGAATCCAACCACATTGGTGCATTTGCCCTAGATCTAAAGTCTGCATATGAGGGAGAACATACAACTTTTGGTCTTCTGAGCTTGGCTGATCTCGCTCAGAATGATGTTCTCCAGTTCCATCCATTTATCTGCAAATGATAAGATTTCATTTTTCTTCATGGCTGAGTAAAATTCCATTGTGTACATGTACCACATTTTCTTAATCCCTTCTTCAATAGTGCGGCATCTTGGTTGTTTCCATAACTTGGCTATTGTGAATAGTGCTGCAATAAACATGGGTATGCAAGTGCCTCGGGAGTAACCTGTGCTGCATTCCTTTGGGTATATCCCCAGGAGTGGGATGACTGTATTATATGGAAAGCCTATGTTTAGATTTTTAAGAAGTCTCCAAATTTTTTTCCAGAGTGATTGCACCAGCTTGCATTCCTACCAGCAGTGGGTTAGGGTTCCTTTTTCCCCACATCCTCGCTAGCACATGTTATTGGTGGTGTTTTTGATGATGGCTATTTTAACAGGGGTGAGGTGGAATCTTAGTGTAGTTTTGATTTGCATTTCCTTTATAAGCATTTTTTCATGTGCTTTTTTGCCATTTGAATTTCTTCTTTTGAGAAAGTTCTGTTTAGTTCAGATGCCCATTTTTAATTGGTTCATTGATTTTAGGAGAGTTTAGTTTCTTAAGTTCCCTGTATATTCTGGTTTTCAGTCCTTTGTCTGATATATAGCTGGCAAATATTTTCTCCCACTCTGTGAGTGGTCTCTTCAATTTAGAGACCATTTCTTTTGTTGTTCAGAAGCTTTTTAATTTTATGAAGTCCCATTTGCATCCTTTCTCTTAGTTGCTGGGCTGCTGGGGTTCTATTAAGGAAGTCCTTGCCTATACCTATTAGTTCCAAAGTGTTTCCTGCTCCTTCCTGTAGTAACTTCAGAGTTTCAGGTCTGATATTTAGGTCCTTGATCCATTTTGAGTTGAAGACCAGTGGAACAGAGTAGAAGATCTGGATATGAATCCACACAACTATACCTACCTCATTTTTGACAAAGATACCAAAAACATACAATGGAGAAAAGACAGCCTCTTCAACAAATGTTGCTGGGAAAAGTGGTTACCTTTCTGCAAGAAACTAAAACTAGATCCATATTTATCACCCTGTACTAGTATTAACTCAAAACTTACATTTTTGTGGCTTTCAATGAAATGGTATATCCTTCAAATAAATAGTGACCCTAGCTTCTCAGGTATGTATTGTCAAGGACACAATTCATTCTCATGAGCAAATACAACCAGCCCTCCTTATTCATGGATATTTTTTTTAATATATTACTCACTGTTTACTTCTGCTTTATTTTTTTGTTTTTTTTATTATTCATATGTGCATACAAGGCTTGGGTCATTTCTCCCCCCTGCCTTCACCCCCTCCCTTACCACCTACTCCACCCCCTCCCTGTCCCCCAAACCCCCTCGATACCCAGCAGAAACTATTTTGCCCTTATCTCTAATTTTGTTGTAGAGAGAGTATAAGCAATAATAGGAAGGAACAAGGGTTTTTGCTAGTTGAAATAAGGATAGCTATACAGGGAGTTGACTCACATTAATTTCCTGTGCATGTGTGTTACCTTCTAGGTTAATTCTTTCTGATCTAACCTTTTCTCTAGTTCCTGGTCCCCTTCTCCTACTGGCCTCAGTTGCTTTTAAGTTATCTGCTTTAGTTTCTCTGCGTTGAGGGCAACAAATGCTAGCTAATTTTTTAGGTGTCTTACCTATCCTCATATCTCCCTTGTGTGCTCTTGCTTTTATCTTGTGATCAAAGTTCAATCCCCTTGTTGTGTTTGCCCTTGATCTAATGTCTGCCTATGAGGAAGAACATACAATATTTGGTCTTTTGGGCCAGGCTAACCTCACTCAGAATGATGTTCTCCAATTCCATCCATTTACCAGTGAATGATAACATTTCATTCTTCTTCATGGCTGCATAAAATTCCATTGTGTATAGATACCACATTTTCTTAATCCATTTGTCAGTAGTGGGGCATCTTGGCTGTTTCCATAACTTGGCTATTGTGAATAGTGCTGCAATCAACATGGGTGTGCAGGTGCCTCTGGAGTAACCTGATTCATGGGTATTACATCTACAGATTGAGAATAATTACATCTATACTGAACTCATACAGACTTTTTTGTGCCATTATTCTGTAAAAGAATTCAGTATAACAACTATTCATATATCATTTACATTGTATTAGGTATTATGAGTAATCTGAAGATTATTTAAAGAATATGGAAAGCCAAGGAACAGAGGCTCACACCTGTAATCCCAACTACCTTGGAATCTGAAATCAGGAGAACAGTGCATGGTTCAAGGCCAGACTGGGCAAAAACCGAGACCCCTATCTCCAAAATAACCAAAGCAAAATAGACTGGAGGTGTGGCTCAAGTGGTAGAGTACCTACTTTGCTCTGAGTTCAAACCCCAGTACCACCAATAAATAAATCAATCAATATAAAGTATATAGAGGATGTGCATAAACTATTCAAACGCTACTGTGTAATACTGAGTATCTGCAGATTGGGGTATCTTGAGAAAAGATTCTAGAACCAATTCCCTACTGATATATCAAGAAAAACACAATAGCAAATCTACACCAAGGAAAACTAGCTAATAGTCTTGCTATGTCCTTGACTAGGCAAACTGCTACCAAGTCACTTCTGAATGTGAAAGACATCGTGTTTTGTAAGCCAACCCATTAAAGTTCATCCAGCTACGGAATCTGGTCATTCTGGTTGGTACTGCTCAATTATCTGCCTAGCATCCTTCTTCTTCCTGGTTGCATGGACATCCCCCCTGAATTTGAGTTGGTCACTCTGAGTGAACATTTTTTTAGCACATGTGGCATTCATCAGTTTGAATTAAAATTTGCTGATATAATGCTTATGGAATGTCCATATATTTATGACTATTGTAATGGGTGTGCTGGTGTCAGTAAAGAGATAAAGATGTGAGCATTTCTAGCTCACAAATGAACTCAAATTCCTCTTTGGATCCTGGTGGTAACAAACTGAGTAAGTAAATAACTAGAACGGCATGACCAGATAGAATGGTCAGAGTTTTACCCATGCCTTTCTGATACCAACATTTTCTGACATTCACACTTTTGTCCTAATATCAACAGTTCCATCAGTCTCTCTTTTTCATCCCAGCACTCCACAATTTTCCAAACAAAACTTTCCAAATACCTTGGCATCTACATCAGCAAATTTTTTATCATCCAGCATTAGGTCATGGAAGACTAAGAAACCTTTCTCCTTCCCTGATGGGCTAAACATAAAATGATTCCATTTCTATTTTTGCTGAAGTACAATGCCAAAATGATGCAGGCAAAAGAAAAAAATGTTCTAGCTCCATGCTTACATTCCTAGCACCACCTGGCATAATTGCCAGGTAAAGCCCCAGATGCCAAAAACAGGCTCTATCATTGGCAGGCAACCAGATGCTTTCGCAGGCATCTACTGTGACTCTGTCTCCCTCTCCAGCTCAGACAGATCTCCAGCTCCTCTTGAGCAATCAGTTGAGGAACACAGTGTGGGGCATGACATGTCTGCAAGTGCAAGTGCAACTGTGCAACTTTAACAAGGGAATCTTAAGATATCCTCATTTATCCTATAATGCCTTTTGCATACACACTGCCTCTTTCAAATTTAACCCCGACCTCCATGAACCTGGTGAAGCAGATTCTCCAGCTAAAGTGCAAATTCATCCTTGAATTTTGAGCTTTTCAATGCCTGTTTTCTGGAATTTAAGGATTTCAAAATGCAATCTGCATTGTGCCTATTTCTTTTCTCAATGCCTAACATTCAGTAGACTGAGCTTTATTTTATTCCCTACAACCAACCTGGCCCTTGGGTCTCATAAAAAAACGTTTTCCCCCAAAGCTTACTTCCACTATGGAAGACTTTTTCATAAGTCTATTTTGAAACTTGAAAGGTGAGAATTTCTTTCTCCTTATGTTTTATAGTACCACTATCCAGTAAGCAGTGAATATGAAAAGAATTCACAGCTGCCTAATAGAGGAAGACAAAGGGAAAGTTGATTTTTAAAAGTTGGTGAAGAGTTCATAAGACTACTTTCATGTCATCAGATATTCTGACTTCAGACCTTCCTTGTTGAACAAAGGCTAGGAAACTGGAAGATCTTCATTCACAGAGATTTCTAAAGTGTATCTTAATCACTGTTACCCCAGACAAATCAGTCACCTAATCCCCACTACTTAAGTGAAAGACTCATCCTCCTCATCAGATCCCCACCCACAGGCCATATGCAAATCATGTAAGAACCACAAGGTCTATGCAATGAGTTCTCAGAGTTATGCACAAAAACCAACACAGAGACATGGGATCTATTGAGTTCAGTGTGGCTATTGTTTGCCAGACCATGTGGCTGTTATGGGCAACCTTCTGCCATCTGATACAGTATGATCATCTACTAATGCTAGGATATCTTTGTTCCAGTTCCTGGGACAATCAACCATGGGGGTCCACACTAAATGCTGAAACTGCACTTTGTTTTATTTCATACTCCCCATTTTTTTTATTTCATATTCCCATGCTTAGCTAGTGGTTATCACAGTACAACCACTGTGTTGAGGTGATTGAATTGAGAAAAAATTCTTACATCACTTGTGTTGGAACCATGCCATTCCTTTTACTCGTAAGTCCATGCCTTCAGTTTGGGTCACCAGCCTGCCCTCATAATTTTCTCAAGGAAATTTCATTTAAGACATTTCATTGCCTTTTCTGCCCCCAGACCTCAACTAGTACTACCATAGTCCTCACTAATCAGTTTCTCAATAAATCTTGGGGAGAATTAGGGTGTATTACCTCCTTAAAGTATGTGGGTTCCTGGGATAAACTAATCCATTCCCCATCATGATCACCTTCATCCCACCCAACAAATGGCACTCCAGTAAAGTCATAAGAAATGTTGCTTACATCAAATGCCAGAAAAATTGTGACTAATTTGCTAACTTTAGCATAACCTAGAGACATGACTAAGAAACACCTCTGTAAGAAGAATAGCTCTTCCTCCCAATACATAATCAAAATGAAGAAAGTAAGACTTTAGACATTACAAGGTTTTAAAAACTCAGTGGAAAAGATACATGAGCCTATTATGTGCACATTTGTATGATCATATAAAGAACCACTTGCCCAGAGAGAATATAATGAAACATACACTAAAGAAGTCCCTTCCTCTTCTTCATGAAAACTGAAACATTTTTTTCTTCTTTTCTTTTATTATTCATATGTGCATACAAGGCGTGGGTCACTTCTCCCGCTTGCCCCCACCCCCTCCCTTACCATCCACTCTGCCTCCTCCCTCTCCCCCCACCCCCTCAATACCCAGCAGAAACTATTTTGCCCTTATTTCTAATTTTGTTGTAGAGAGAGTATAAGCAATAATAGGAAGGAACAAGGGTTTTTGCTGGTTGAGATAAGGATAGCTATACAGGGCATTGACTCACATTGATTTCCTCTGCGTGTGTGTTACCTTCTAGGTTAATTCTTTTTGATCTAACCTTTTCTCTAGTTCCTGGTCCCCTTTTCCTATTGGCCTCAGTTGCTTTTAAGGTATCTGCTTTAGTTTCTCTCTGTTGAGGGCAACAAATGCTAGCTAATTTTTTAGGTGTCTTACCTATCCTCACCCCTCCCTTGTGTGCTCTCACTTTTATCATGTGCTCAAAGTCCAATCCCATTGTTGTGTTTGCCCTTGATCTAATGTCCACATATGAGGGAGAACATACGATTTTTGGTCTTTTGGGCCAGGCTAACCTCACTCAGAATGATGTTCTCCATTTCCATCCATTTACCAGCGAATGATAACATTTCGTTCTTCTTCATGGCTGCATAAAATTCCATTGTGTATAGATACCACATTTTCTTAATCCATTCGTCAATGGTGGGGCATCTTGGCTGATGAAAACTGAAACATAAGCAGGACCTCAAGGGAACCATTTGTCCAGGTAGTACTCTTCCAGCTGGAAGGATTGAGTACTCAGGATACAAATAAGCACTAAACACTAACCTGATCTGGCAATGAAGTATGGTGGGAATGCAAGAAAATGAAACTTGGGATTCTAAGACAAGGGGAAATTCATAGGGCTAAAATAGACAAATACATAAAGCCTTACTTCTAGGAAGAGGAAAAGTTATTTGAAGAAACCATGGAGAATATTGTTTATATGTTGACCACTGTCATAGGAAATTTGAGCTGTTGTCAATAAGTTCCTATAGAATGCGTAGTTTGTAAACAACAGGAATCCATTTCTCACTGTTCAGGAAGCTGAGAAGTCCCAGATCAATAACCCAGCAGATTCAGGGTCTGATGAGGTTCCCTTTCCTGGCTCATAGATGGCACTTTCTTACTGTAACTTCACACGGTAAAATACCCCATGGAATAGATAGCTCTCTGGGTTCTCTTTTATAAAGGCACTAAACCCATTCATGAGGGTGCTAACCTAATCACCTCATCCCCTCCCAAAAAGTCCCACTCCTAATACCATCATGTTTGTTATTAGGTTTCAATGCATGAATTTGGGAAAGACACACATATTTAGATCATAACAACCACCTTAAGCAATGACTCCCATTACTAGTCATTTTGTATATCAAAGACAATCAGTTATGAAGAAATGGCTTGTACATAGTCACTTTTTGACCTCTATTCTTTATAATGCTGTTAACTATGAACATAACTTTTGTCAAAAAACTAAAGTTCTATATAATGCATATAAATTGGGAGAGAAAAAGGTAGACAAAAATAGCTGCCACACACTATAGTCTTGGAGGAAAATCTTGTTTGGGCATCTGGGTATTTCCATAGCATTCATTTCATAACAGCCTATCAACCAGTGGGAACTTCCTGTCTCTTCTGCATTCCCACACACATCCTCCTTTCCTGGCCTACATTGCACTGAAAGTTTTGCCTCTAGTTATCTTACCACAAACTGAGAAAGGAATCATTATAATCTGTATTCATGCCACTATTTCAATAATCTAACTGTGGCTTATCTGTTTTAAATATTAAATATGCTAAATGATCTCTGAAAGGGGGACACAGTAGCATTATGGTTTTATAAATATGCAAGCCCAATCATTCAATTATACATATGTCTCAACTGCAGACTTGGAACATTGAAAGAGTCCTTCATTTATCATGCACCCTTTTTGTTGACACATAGACACAGGAAACCTTCTGGCTCTTTTATTATCTCATGGAGCTGTGTGCTTTTTTCAGATCACCCCATGCCTGCTTTTATAGCAGTCACATAAATAAACAAAGCTCAGGGATGGGAGCTTTGTCAGCAGAACCTCCTGAAGAACATTCTCTTTTGTTGAGAAAAGAAATCATAATTAAAAAGTAGAGCAGGAACTTTCAGTCAGAATCTTCCTTGTGTGCAATGTTCACCTGCCTCTACCCCATGGGACTGATCCACACACCCCATTCCATCCCTCTGCCACCAGGTTTTCACTTTGCCTCTCTTCGCTCTCTCTTTGTTATTTTAAAATGCTGAAAATTCCTTCTTCAATCCTGAATTGAAATAAAGTCTCACTAGAAGAAATAGAATGACCAAATTAAGTACAACGAGGGAGTCTTTTGAGAAGAAATAAACTAGAAGCTCTACTGACAAAGTTATTATGACAGGGAAGATAGATGCATTTTGTACTAAAGTTGCACAAACTCTTTCAGGATTGCACAAAAATCGAGATGACAAAAACCTACTGACCAGACTCCTGGCTTCCTTGACGTCTTTGAACTTGCTTATAAGCCTGTTGTATAATGGTTAGGGAAGTTCAATACTCAGTCATCAGGACAGAACTGAATTTTATGTATGTCATTGAGCCATACTTCTTGTTTTCAAAGAGTAGAAAGCAGACTATGCTGACATCCTCTGTCCCTATCTCAATGGGCAGTGTAAAGAAGGAGTTACATGATGAGGACCGACAACGTGTTTGGAATACCTGGACTCAGTCCCTTCCTCCTTATTACTTCACACATCTGGCTCTGTCTGATGTGCAGCCTATGACTAATGTATGATCTTCATAGTTGATAGGCACTTTCTGATTATCTGAGTGTGGCAAACACTACAAACAGAGCCCAAGACCTTGTTAGTGTTTACAATTCTCTGCCGCACTAATTGAACATTTTAGGTAAATCATATGACAAATCAGATAACTTTTCCTTATAATTGGTGGAGATTACAGATCTGAGAATGCAGTATCTTGTTCAAAGCCCAACACACAGAAAAGCTAAAGATGACATGCAGAATATAGCTAGCTAACAACCTCTGTGAAGTTTACAGTTCAGGAAGGTTTAGTGTGGCCATATAAAGAAAATATTATCAAAGACTAAATACTAAGGCATTGAGACAGAGACTCTGTTATTGTCTAGCAAGGAGAATTCTTCCATTTAGAATAGAAGGATGTACACAATCCACTATTTTAGTTATTTCTTTTATCCCATGTGCTTTTCTTTCCCAATTAAAAAGTTATTCTCTGTATTATAATTACTTCCCAAACAACCATATCATGCTATTCCTCTCAGGCTAAGCAATCTGCAAAATTAGATTTCAGAATGTCAATTAGATAGCTAGAAGCTTTGTTTCTTAGATACATAGATGATAGATAGATAGATAGATGATAGACAGATGGATAGAAGATAGATAATTGATAGATGTTTGATATATATGCATGTACAAAATGCAGTTCTAGCTGTTTTAAAATATATTATTTTTACTTCAAGAAATCTCAAGATTCCTCCATAAATATAAAAAGGAAATGATAAAGATATCCAGTTTCTGCACATCTGTCATTTATGTAGTCACTCCTATGATTTGAGCACACAATTTATACTCTTAGATGACTAGGATGCTTTCACTCTATTCTGCAATGCAGAAAAGAATGAAGTTCTTTGAAGAGCAGCTGTCTATGAGATAACTGTCATAGACTGAAATATGTCCCTGCAAAATCACGTTTTAGCTTTAAACCCAATGTGAGTACATTTAGAGGTAGAAACTTTGGAAAGGTAATTACAGTTAAGTAAGTCCTAAGAGCAGGGCCCTAATCTGATCATTCTTGTGGCCTTATAAGAAGAGAAAGAAGCAGCAAAGTTTTTCCTATCCCTCTTTGCAAGTGCAGAGGAGGGACTAGGTGAGGACAGCAAGAAGGCAGTCCTCTCCACACTGGCAAGAGAACCCTCACCAGAAACCAGCCTTGCCACCACCTTGATCTTGGACTTCCAGTCTCCAGAACTGTGAAAAATTTTTTCTGTTGTTTAAGCCACCCAGTCTGGGTCATTTTGACATGGCAGCCAGAGGTGACTAATGACGGAGGCAATGCGTGCCTTGCCGCGGTGAAAAAGGAGGTGATTCTTGTTGCATATTCCGGTAACAAGAGCGGTGCTGCACAGGTGTGCAAGGCATACAGTCTCAGTGGCCTCTGTTCCACTTACAGCAGAAGCTCATTAAAACAACACGAATAAGACCTTACCTGTTTATTCTGAGATAAAGGAGGAAATTGTTCATGGACTTAAGAAATGTTTACTCTCGCTGATGATTTTAGTGCTGAAAGTACAAATAGCAGGAAATGGAATTCAACACCACATCACAAATTAAAGCACTGACAATTGCACTGATGCTAAGGAAAATGTACCACTTCAAAGTAATGGACCACGCTCTTTCTCTCCCTGGGGAATATCCTGATTCAGACATGCCATGGATATAAGCCACAGACTTGCTTATGGGCCAGGTTTTACCGGGTACAAATAGCATTTTTGTGTTTTTAGTTTTGTTTTAACATCTTTTGTGTTTACATAATAGGGTGATTTCACAAGATCTAAATTTCTGCCTTCTCATAAAAAATCAGCACATCTGACTGCTTTTTTCAAAGCTGAGTAGCAATTGTCCATTCATTTGAATATGACTCCTCTGTTCCCTGTGCACCCAACCGAGAGCTCTGCACTGACTTTTGTTATCTTCCTGTCTGTTTCAGGCTGCTCAGTATCTAAGTGTACAACTACTTTAATATTGGAAGGTAGGTTTTATTGTTGTTTGGCTTTTGGTTTTTCAGGGGTTGTTTT
Source organism: Castor canadensis (assembly GCF_047511655.1). Taxonomy (NCBI): domain Eukaryota; kingdom Metazoa; phylum Chordata; class Mammalia; order Rodentia; family Castoridae; genus Castor; species Castor canadensis. Next base: position 8,069,894 of record NC_133389.1, read on the forward strand.
TGTTTGTTTGTTTGTTTTACAGCCAGTGTGCTGCTCTTCCCTGCCCATCAATACTTTTCTTTTTAAAGGAAAATCAGATTATAGACTGCAGGCTCTGATTGACAGCTACGGTAAGAAGAAAGAATAACTTTCAGTCACAAATTTGATCCTGAAAAGCACATCCTAATCAAGAATTTTAAAATGGAAGAGTTAAAAATGAGAAGCAATTTTTTATCTTAAATTTTATATGATCTGTATAGGTAATATATTCTCAGCAAATATATTAAGTAACACAGAACAGGAGACGAGATTAGACTAACATGCTACTTTTTTCACAAAAAAATTAAAATCCTAGTTAAAAATCTACTAGATCCTGGTGTTGGGCTAGGAAATATGCACCTCAACCTGGTATGCAGCTGATAATTTGAAAGGGGGATGCAAGAGCACCCAAGCTGATATGGAGTGGGGCCAAAGCCACAAATAGCAAGTCACATTCATCATCAATCTCTCCTGAGGTTAGAATAAGTAGATGAAAGGCTGTGTGTGAGTTAATGATACCAAAAAAACTGCAGAAAAGTAGAAAAATATCTATAAAGAGTTAGCATTCAAAAAAAAAAGTGTCAAGATTGAGTAATTGTTGTATGACCATCCCTACCATCCATCTCCAGAACTCTTTCAGTCTTCCCCAAGGGAAATTCTGAACCCAGAAAAAAGTAACTCCTGTTTCCCATACTCATCCCTTAACAACCAGAATTCTTCCTTCTGTCTCTGTGAATGTGGCTACTGTAGGAATGTCAAATAAGTAGAATCATACAATATTTCTTCTTTTGTGACTGGCTTGTGTTACTTTGCAATTTTAAATGGATGTAATGATTAATTTTAAGTTAAGTTTATTTAGCACAGTAATAAAAGAAAGGAAAGAACTGAGACTCAAGAAGCCACCTTTTTATGAGATATGAATATAAAGTTATAAGAGGAAAATTAAACAGTGGGCTATATTTGGGGGGAAAACCAGACAATGGAAGAAAAGATGGGTAGACCAAGGGAGAAATTAAATTAATTTTTAGATGGAAAATAACACTAAAATTGGCATTGGGATTTGGCAGTGATTTCTAGACATGAAACCAAAGGCACAGATAACAAAAGACAAGTGAACTTCATGAAATTAAAATTTTTGTGCATCAAAAGACACCTTCAGAAGAGTAGAAGGCAATGCCATAGAATGGAATAAAAAATATTTCAAGCCATATAATCAATAAGGGATTAATATTCAGAATGTAGAAAGAATTTCTATAGCTCAAAAACAACACAAACAAAAAAAAGAACAACATAATTCAAACACAGACAAAGAACTTGAACAGACATTTCTCCAAAGAACATATACAAATAACCAGTAAGCACATGAAAAGATACTCAACATCACTGTCAGGAAAATGCAAATCAAAACCACAATGAACACCACCTCACACCCATTAAGATGGCTACTGTACAAAAAATAGAAAGTAAGTTTTGGTGAGGACAGTAATTGGAACTCTTGTGCCCTGTTGATAGGAATATAAAATAGTAACTTCTGGGAAAAACACCTTTACGGTTCTTCAAACACTTAACAATGAAATGATCATATATATGACCCAGCAATTCCACATCTGGAGATACACATATATGCATATATGCAGTCTCAAAGACACATTTGTATACCCATAGCTAAAATGTGGGATCAACCAATTAGCCACTGATAAATGAATGGATATGCAAAATATGTCATATGCATGTCATGAACTTTATTCAGCCTTAAAAAGGAAAGAAGTTCTGCATATGCTATAACATGGATGAACTTTTAGGATATTATCCTAAGCAAAATAGACAATCACAAGACAAATATTGCATGATTCACTTGTGTGAGTTACTTAGAGTAGTCAAAGTCAGACAGACACAAAGTAGAACAGTGGTTTCCAGGATTGGAGGGGAGGGAAAATGAGGGGTTGTTTAACAGGGTACAGCTGCTGTTTTAGAAGATGGAGCAAGTTCTGTGGAGGGGTGGTAGCTAGGCTCACACAATGTTATGAATGCATTTATTAGCCTGACCTGGACACTCAAAATCAGTTAGGACAGTAGATTTTATGTTATGTGTGTCTTAAACACAGTAAGAACATTAGAAAATGGTTGGCATATGGAGATAACATACAGCTAAGCTGCTGCTCTAGAAAAAGGAATCTCGAATGTCTACAAGAAATAAAAAATAAGTCCTTAATATACAGAAAGCCCTGCTCCTGACACACAGTCAGTAGTCATGGAAAGGCAGCCATAAGTAGTCTTGGGGAAGGGAGGTGTTAGACCCAGTGTACAGAAAAAAGAGTAAAGGCATCAACAATGGGAAAATGTGAAAGCCACATAACCCACAGCTTCCCAAAATCCATTCATTCACGGGGTGGCCGCATTTAATGCCAAGTAATTCAAACAGAACAGATGGGCCCCAGTGATATTAACTGCAAAGATTTAAAGAAAACCATAGGATAGACAAAAATAAATAATGTTCCTTAAAGAAGGAAAAGGGATTTTCTGCATATATTTTCTTCTATACTAAAATGTGATTGAATTTAAAACATTGAGTTAGAAATGCTTATTCCTCACAGAAATTTATCCCATGATTCAAACTCAAATTTAGAAATAGGTCAGAGGGTTCAAGTGAATGATCGTACATAGGCTTTCTCAGATTATTCTCTCCAGCCATGTGGGTGTTTAAAATTTCGCATACTAAAACATTTTTAAAAAGAGGAAAAGAATACACACAATGGCAAAAAAAATTAAAATAACAAAACTCTAATGTTAGAAATAAAATCTTTCTATAATAACATTTACCCTTGGGAAATTAAGAGTATAAAAACTCAAACTAAGAACAGAAATACCAGCATGGAAGTTACAAGATATTTTATTAAATAAATCAAGCTGGAATCAAAAGCACTCTTCTCAGGCTGGAGGCATGATTCAAGTGGTAGAACTTTGCCTAGCTAGCGCAAGGTCCTGAGTTCAAACCCCAGTATCACCAAAAACAAGGGGTCAGGGAGGAACCTTATTCACAAAATAGCCAAAAAAAGGAAGGGGGAGCTGGTGGACTGGCCTAAGTAGTAGCGCACCTCCCTAGCAAGCATGAGGCCCTGAGCTCAAACCTCAGTAATTTCAAAATAAAATAAAATAACCAAAAAGTAATAGTTGGAAAAACAACTATAGTCAATTTGTCCTCCCAGATGAGAAATGCAGAAAAGTGAATTACATGATTTTTCCCTAAATTACACATCTTGTGATTACTTGGCAAAGAAAATAAAATATAAAAACTGATTTAAAAAACTGTTTTAAAGAAACAAATTCTACTCATGAAAGAGTGCACTAGGTGGAAGGGTAAAATAAAACTTTTCAAATGTTATTTGAATGCTAGAATGATTAATATTTCTCTTCAATGTCTCTATATTTTCTAAATTTCCTTTAATAAAAATTGTAACATTTATAATCAATAAATTATTGTAATATCTAAACTTACTTTTCTTTGCTCTGCTCCTGGTTATACTTGGAAATAAAAAATGATTGTTTTAGTAAAAATGGTATTATATTTTTCTTCCTTTATTTTCACCCTGTCATATTAAAATATAAATATTCTCACAAAAAAAATACTGAATGTGAAAATATCACCAACCTGATCTCTAAAAATTCAAAAAGTTCACAAAAATGGGAGTTTCATAATGGCAAACACCTGTATTTACAGGGTTTTGTGGATCAAAATGTAAACCTCCACAAGGATTAATTTCTTGTGTCCCCTTTTGTTATTTTGGTACTATTTTGATTTTTTTTGAACCTGTAGTCACCACTTTTTTTAAAGTTCTCCCCAGAGGAAAAGTCTATCCCATAACATAAACTGCTCCATCATTAGTCAAACTACCAGGATCAAAATTGAGTCTTCTATGAACCTGCTATCATTTTAGCATCTCAAAAAAGTACCTGCTTTGTGATTTGCCTCGACTTCAAGCTATTTTCTTGTTGCACACTTTTTAATCTCATTGCTGCTTCTCCTTGTAATTATTTCTGGTGCTGTTGTAACTTTCCGTTGGTCTTTTTAATTCCATTCTATGTGGTAGCTGATAGCACAACTGGCCTTTAAGGCATCCATTCATTTTACAGGAAACTCTGGCACCTGAATTTTCCTTCCTTTTCCAAAATCATTTTACCCTCACTTTTTGCATCTTTCCACATTTTGCTGTGAAATGATTTATCATCCCTGTTGTCCTCCCAAATCACTTTTGTTCTAATTGCACTGCTAAGTAAATTGGATTCCTTCACTGTCACTTTGGAAACTACTCTCTCAGCTCAACATTTCTAATTATGGCCTAGATAGGTCCTAAAAATTAAGGTCAGAGATACTCTATTGTCCGAGTGCTGCAAAGTACTGTGAGCACAAAGAGAATCTTTTTATGTATAAATAAACTTTAGCTGAGATTACACCTATAATGCAGAAGGTTTTTCATGTGGGTTTCATTATTTTGACTCTCAGCATTGCCACCCTGAAAACTATGAGAGACTGAATATAAAAATGGACAATGGCCAAAGCATATATAAAAATAAAACCGTGACCCACAGTAGCACAGACAACTGCTGCATCACCTATTGCTTTTACATTTCAAATCCAGTGCAACTGATAGGCCTATTTTACAACTAGTCAGGGAAAAATGAGTTTCTCCTCAGATTTCAACCAACTCCCACCTGGCGCCATATGTAGGTCGGTTTGCAGCAAGCAGCCCAGAAAAGCTAACCTATGGTCTATAAGGCAGATTTGTAGGAAGTCACACAATCAATAACCTATGTAACAATTAGTCAAAAATATTCAGGCCTTGATTAACAATTAAAAGCTTCCCTAATTTCTGCCCCAAAATCCAATTTAGAAACAACTAGAGAATGCCAAATATGCATCTCTACCCAATAGGATGTCCTGCTTCCAGTTTCCCCACTTCTGGCTTCCAATGCAAACAGCCTCCAGTCAGGGCATCTCTGGAGCCTCCCTTGTTCCCACTGTAATACCTTCCACTCCCCAGCCTGCCCTGAGTCTTGGTCACATGCAAGCAATGATGGTTGACTCCCTTGCTAGAGCAAGCTGGGATAATCTCTGCTTGTTCTGGCTTCCTTTGTCTCTGCTTATGTCTACACTTCACTTTCAAACACTCTGGCAGAACTTAACTTTTACATAAGCTATCATGGCTAAAGTTCCTAGAGATGTAAAGCTTAAACTTCTAAGCATTTGCTCCATCTTTTCAGTTGAAATCACACTTATGATGGTGAGGATGTATGTACTTTATAAGCTCAAAGTTAGGAAGTGTTTGTTCTAGGATAGGCACTGAGATGCACAGATTTCAATAACCCATGACCTAACTAGATGTCACAGTCTAGCTCAGGGATGATAACTTATAACCCATCACTTATTTTACTGAGTGGCAGAGCATCACCTAATAGCCTTTACATATCAAATTTTGTACAATGGATAGACTGTTTTATATCAAATGGGTTTCTCCTCAGGTTTCCTTCTGGCTTCCACATGAAGAAGAGGCTTAGGAAAATCAAAGTCACATAGCCTTTCTAATGAATTAGAACCCTAGAAAGTAGTTCTGGTTTCCAGAGATAGTAGTCAGAAAGCTAGGGTACAATGTAGAATATCATCAGTTGCCTAGTGTAAACATGAATTTGCCTTAGCTTTACCAGGAAGCCTCATTTTTGTTCTAGTCAAGTGCAGGACTTTTTTGAGCCACTAACAACGTCTCTAGCAGCAGAGCCTAGATCAAATCTTGGAACTGACTTAAAGAACAATAGGGAAGCTGTTTTGCACCTGTAACTTTTCCCATTTAACTAGTGGACAGTGCTGGCTACTTCTGGTGGGTACCATCTTCTCTCACCCACTCAGTCATGACTGACCACTGGTCCCCCACAGGTATCACTAATGTGATGATTCAGCCATGGTGTTTTGCTTCTGCTTGAAGACTCTCAAGTTGACAATCTCCAATTTAGAATTAGAAGGATTTGCTCCTCCATTTTGTACTTTATTCCCCCATTTGTGAGAAAGGACTATGTCTCCATAGAAACTTATATATATGGATACACACACATATATAGATATATAGATATGGGTGATATAGATATACATAAGTAAATCCCTCTATGTAGAGTTGAGATGTGTGTTATTATAGTGGCCTCCAGGCAGGGTTATTACAGAACAAGCAGCATAACAATGAGGTTGAATTAGTCTTGAAAAAATAAATCATGACAATTAAGAGGACAAGTTATGTGGCAAAGTATCATGCAGTTCAATGCCAGGGTTCTGCCAGGAGTCCTCATTTAAGGGAATTACTAATTAGCCTATGTGCTCAGTTCACTCATTTGTTTTGGATTCCATTTAGTCTTACTAGAATGCAAAATCCTCTGTTTTGAGTTGACTGCTAAAGAAAAAGGTTAGGCCTTTTCATCATGTACTATATAGGATATTTTTTTCTAGAACATCATTTCCAGGGGTGTATGCTTCTGGCTGCCTAGCTGAAGAGGTATATTTGTAAATCCCACTTACCAGGAAGGCCCAGCATGAGCATTCAAAAATATGTTAATTTCAGGACAAAATTTCTGTATGCTTGTCAACCAAGGGCATAAACTCACACCAGAGTCAGATTCTAAAATGAAAATATTGTATGAAATATTTCAATTACTCAAAACCCCTACAGCTGCTCTGGGGGTATTTGGAAGGTATATATAAAGAGAAAGAGAACCTATGAGAAGTGTTCCCTAATCATTAATATAGGGCTGGAAGACATTTGCAGGAGATATTTATTCCCTTTCTTCTCTTTCCAAATGAATGACAGTCTCCTCTATCTTTCAGGACCCCTGGGAAGAATATGCCAGGTGCCTAAGCAACTCTTCCTCTACCCTTAATATATCCACCTTCCACTGGTTCTGCTATTAGTTTATGCTTACACTAAAAAAAAGGAAAGAAAGAAAGAAAAGCTTCCAAATTACAAAATGAGGGCATGGATTGCTTAAGATGATACACTTACACATACACATGAATGCTAATTTGAAGGATTTAATTATACATTCCTTATATCCATAAACAAAGCTGAAATTAGATATTCATGATCCCTACACAAGAAAATGAAGAAAGATCATCTTAAAGTCACTTACAGTCTCATAGAAAGTGTGATTTCTAACCTCACCAATTTAATGACTTCAGGCTGACAAACTTCCCTTCCACTAAGCTTGCACCACAGCATTTTAAATTCTTCCAGGTTTTTTATGGGCTTAGGCTAGGCAATTAATCCCCCAAGTGCAATATGAAGCCTGGCTAATACAAATATCCAGACTCCTAGAAACAGCCAGCTGAGCAGGTGATACAGGTAAACAGATTAACATCTGGACTCTGATTGGAAAGTGGGGGTGAGGAAGACGGGCTGGGGGAGGAATGAGGAAAAAGCTGCAAAATCAACCAAGCACCTCTTCTATTTCCAAAGAGAGCAGAATTCACCAGCTAGATTAAAAATGGCCAAGAAATTTTATTGCCACCTTATTTCCACAATGTAAACATTATTAAATGAAAAGAAACAAGAAGCCATTCAGTTCCAGTGTGAATGTAAATAACAGCAATGGGGAAAACAGCAGCATACCACATCTGCCCTCCCGGGTCTCAGACTCATAAACATCCCTTGGGTAAGATGACAAATGCTCCAGGGTATATTATGCCCAGCACAAATGAAATCACATGCAAAATAGAACAAGTTCCAACCCATGGTTCTTGCTCATTCTTTGCAGATGTAAATAAATGTGTGATTATAAAACCTCTTTCTCAGAATTTTGCTCTTGTTTCAAATTATTTCCCAAAAAGCAACTGTCTAAGCTGCTATCGTCAGCTGATTCAGAAAAAAAAAGCTGGAAAAAATAGATTCTTCTGAAAAAAATCATATGTCCTTTATAAATCTTTTTAGAATTATTGGAACAAATCAAGTTAGAATGATGTGCTAAAAATAATTACAATTTATGAGTATAAGAATGAATAATAAATTAGTTGTTTATTGAAAAATCACAATTTCTTAACTAAACCAGGTGGGTAAAAGACATGATCTTAAAAGCTAATCACAGCCCTCATGCAATTTATAATCTGAGGAGAAAACAAGATATTTGTGAAACAGTAAAGATAGCACAAACACCTTAGTTGTGCAAATACACTGAAATTTTATTTGCAAAAGGGAGATGACTAAAGGAAGGAGTTTTCAAGAAAGGCATTTGTGAAGGCAACCAGAATTCCCACTAACTGATGAGTAAGATACAGACACAAGGCAGGGGAATTTTCCAACTGTGCCAAGTAACGTGATTAAGGGACAGACCATAAAATGAGTAAACACAAGACTAGCAAGAAAACACCAGTCACTTTCCTATGTACTTGGAATAACCGAATGAACAATATCACAAGGAGTTTCACTCACCAGACCATATTTTTAATAAACTATGAAATACTTGAATAATTGTTTCTCTCAAAAAAGGTACAGGATCCAGATAAGCATTCTGAAACTTTTCTGAATGAAAATCTGAAAAAGAGCAAAAGATCCATTCCTTTGTGAAGCAACTCAAGACTAATAATAGTCATGACTTTCCTTAAATTTCTGTGTTCAGTGAATGTTCAGCAAGTATCCTAATTTCTATCAAACATAACAAACTTGTCAGGCTGACCCTAAAAGTCATGTAAAAGAGAGATGCAACAGGAAAAGCAGAGGTATTTTGAAAAAGAAAGAAGAGGAAACCTTGATGTGATATAGCACTTAAGGAAATCAAAGAGTGAATAAAGATACTAAAATGATAGATAGGTAGATAGATAGATCAATGGAACAAAACAAAGCATTCACAAACAATCCCAGATATTTGGAGCTAAAAATATTAAAAGGTGTCCTGTCAAAACAGTAGGAAAGCGTGCATATTCAGCTTGCCTGTGCCATGTTGGAATAATTAAAAAATATTATGTAGCCAACATGGCATGGACAAGGAAGTTAAGAAGGTGAATATAGTTGATGTACTCTCTAAACAAGAAAGAATATAGAATTTTTAAGCCTGTTGAAACCACTATAAGAAGGGGACTAAAGTAGAAAGAAGAAAAATAGAGGAGATGAACCAATTCAGGTTATAATACATGTATACACGGAAATGTCACAAGGAAACACCCTGTGTAGCTACCTTTATTTTAAATAAGCAAAAATGTCATTTTTTTCTTTTACAAAATTGTAGAACAGGAGAGCAGAGCAGGTTCTGCCTGGGAAGGGTTGGTACCAGTAGGAGAGGGGAGGAGATGGGGGAAGGGTGAAGGAGGGTGAATATGGTGCAAATATGGTGTACATATTTGTATAAATGGAAAAATGATATGATACCTGTTGAAACTATTCCAAGAATGCTGGGGAATAAAGGAGAATGGTGGAGAGGGTGAATTCAAGTATGATATATTTGATAAGAACCTTTGTAAATGCCACAATGTACCCCCACCCAGCACAACAATAAAAATAAATAAATAATAAACTAAATAAATAAATAAGGTAAGTTTAGATTCCTACATCTCATTAACAACACACGTCAATTCTCAATGCACTAAAGGACTCAATATGAAAATCAAAACTGGTAGTGTGGGGATATGGGAGAATTATTTATCAATGTGGGAAGACAAAGCTTTCTTAAACAAGACACAAAGCAGTGGAACAATAAGTGGAAAAAAATGGAGAAATCTGACTACATAGAAACTTTGATCTCAACTATAAAAGACAAGCCCAGTCAGCGAGGACATATTTGCAAAATAAAAAACACACACAAAGAACTAACACCCACAATTTTCAAATTTCCAGAGGCCTCTCCTTCCTCCACCGAACTCCCCAGTATGAGCATAGCTCTTCACTCAACACCTGCCCTTCCTGAGGTGCACTGGAAGCAGAAGTGATGCAGGAAGAAGCAGCTCAGAGTGCACAGTCAAGATGGCGGGAGTTGTGTCCCTCTTTACCACCAGGGTTGGGAGAAGCAGATTGTACTGGGCAGCCAAAACAAGCCCCACTGGACACAGTTTTGTTTCACTAAACTAAATGAGTTGTGGCTACAAGGAAAACATATTCTCCAAAGCAAAGAAAAAGAGAATGGAATTCTGCCTCATTCTGTCTAATACTGATCAAATAGGTGGTCCAAGAAAGTCCAATTCATTCACAGGTAAGGAAAATATATAAAAAGAGCTAGCAAGATGATACAGTGACATGATAACGAAAAATAAAACAAGAAAGAAGAGGTCAGTAAAACTTTCTGATGAGTAACATTCACCAAAAGAAAAAGAGTTGCCAAATAACCAGAAATCTATAGTCAAACATTTCATGAAAAATTAATGCAATGACCTTTAGAATGAAACCACAGAAATATAAACTCTATATCAGAACACAACACACACCCTCACACACACCAAAAACAGAAAAAAAGTAGAGCTATCATACGAAAATGCTGTGTGACATCCATAAAACCAGAAAATATATCACTGCAATGTAAAATAGTGAAACCAAATTTATCATATCAATGGCTGCAAATGAGCTAAACTCAACAATTTCAGGGAAAAAATTGTTTGATCAGACGACAAAATAATTGTGTGTAAAAGAAAAAAATCTAAATGGAACTAAAAAGGTTGACCATGGAAAAGGGATTAAGAATATACCTGAAATAAAACCCAAACAAAACCAAAAGGGGAGGTGGAAGCAGAGAGGAAGAGAGGGAGGGAGAGAGAGAAAAAAAAGAGGAGAGAGAAAAAGAGATTACGATATTATCAAGAGTTGTGAAATACAAAGCAAGGATTTTTTTCAAGGTCATATAGAGGCATAGTGATGCATACCTATAATCCAGGCTACTCCAGAGGCAGAGATCAGGAAGATTGTAGCTCAAGAATAGCCCAGATTTTAAAAAGTTAACTAGCAAGACTCCATCTCAACCAGTAAGACAAGTGAAGTGGTACTTCTCTGTGATCCTAGCTACATAGGAACCTTAGATAGGAGGATTGCAATCAGGTTTCAGCTCCCATCAAAAATGCAAGACTCTATCCTGAAAAACAACTTTTTAAAAGGGCTGGAGGTGAGGTTCAAGTGACAGAGCACCTGTCTAGCAAGATCAGGACCTGAATTCAATCTCCAGCACCATCCAAAAAGGGAGAGGAGAGCTGGATGTGGTGCCACCCATCTGTAATCCCAGCTATTCAGGAAACTGTGGTAAGAGGATCTTCACCTGAGCCCAGTCCGGAGAACCTGTCTGAAAAAAAAAAAAAAACTGAAAACAAAGGGCTGGGAGTGTGGCTCAAGTGTAGAGGCCCTGAGTTCAATCCCCAAAACACCAAAAAAAAAAAAAATTACAAGGTTTTATTCATAGTGAAGATAACTTAGGCATATCTATGCTCCAAACACAAGACCACAACATCTGTAAATCAAAACACGGAAAACATATTTCTGATACAGAAACAAGCAAGCAGATAAAAACAAGTCAAGACTTAAATGATTTATATAACAAATCATAATTCATATCTAATTTATACATATAACTCAGAAAATAGTGAAGATACATTCTTGTGAAGTGCTCATGAGTGATTCATAAAAGTTAACAGTATATTTGACCCCCAACACATTAATAAGTTCAAAAGACACCAAACATGATTTCAGCCTGGTGGCAGATTTTGGCTTCTATGACTTTCATCCCCTGATATCCCTCCTGAGGTATATGGCCAAAGATTTCATTTAGGTTATAAGTTCCTCTTAAATAGGGTAAGAGTCTTAGATTGACCAAATGCATCCAACATAATCATATAAGCCTTTGAAAAGCTGAGCACTTCCCCGCTGAAGGCTGAAGACTTTGGAGAGACAGAAGGGAATATCTGAGCCTGACAGGAGCTCTAGCCTTGCTGGCTAGAATATGGAGGGAGACACATGGAAAGCAGGAGAAGGAAGCTAACTCTGCCAAGAACCTTGGAGGTAGGAAGCTGACTCTGGGCCCCAGGTGGGACCCCCAGCTCCAGCCATAATTTGACTTCAGTCCTGCCAACTCTTGAGCATGGGAAACAGCTGAGCCCCAGAACCTCTGACCTTCAGAAGTGACATGATACATGGGTGCCATTTTAAGCTGCCAAATGTGAGGTAATTTGTTACACAACAAATTACACATAGTTACTGCTGAAAGGACGGATGGGATTGAATGAGTCAATGGAGATTTAGATTCAGGAATTGTTGGAGCTTTTAACAATAGGAATATATTTATTGCATGTGCCAATGCATTTTAAAATGATAAATAGTAACCTCAGTCCAGAAGGAAGGGTCAAATCTGAACATGGCGGGTGATCAGAAAATAGGTATCTCTCAGACGTTAAATGAAAATATATGGAGATTTGGTTGTTAGGTTTGTTTACTTTGTTTGGAATCTTTTGTTAAATGTATGGATACTCTATAAATTTGAAAAAATAGATTGATCTTTAAATGAGCTAACAAGATTTTCTCAGAATTCATCTGCGTGTACTTGGTCATGTTGCAAATATTTCACCTAAAGAAGTAAAAATATCAATAGCAATAAAGAGACTTGTCTTTTTTCTCCCAAAGAGTCAATGAGAACTGTAAGCAGTGATTTATTTGACCACTTTTTTTACAGAAAAATGCTGCCAAAATAAAAATAATTACACTTGCCTGCATATTCTACTGCCATTTAAGTGATCAACCACCCATGAATCTACTGTGGCACTCATAAGTAACATGATTTTAACATGTTACATACATTTCGTACTTCAGTGAGTCTCAGACACCTGAAATTACCATATCAAAAGTTATTTCGAACACTCAAAACAGTAGGAATATTTAGTTTTGATACTCTCAAAACTTTTAGTACGGCATACCAGTGTACCAGTTTCAATGTATACCTGTGGCATATTTTAGAGAACTTAAATTAAGTTTAAATTTACTTTACAGATTTGAATAATCTCACATTTATTTCAAGTGTTTCAATTTATATAACAACCTAATTTAGCATTTCAAAAGACCCATACAAATCAATTTCCTAGAGCCACTTTCCCTAGTGGATTCTGACTTTTCTATTACACAGAGCCTGAAGAGGCTGATTCCTTAGGGACACCTGACAGTGTCCTCCCTTGGATTCATTCTCATCTCAGTTATTCACATTTAAAGGGCAATGCGGTCCTCTTTTAGAGTTTCATCCTCACATAATGATTCAGGAATAAGCCAACTTGCTACTTGTTACCTCTGCAGTGCCTATTTTTCTTATATGAAAATGCTGACATGGACATTAGATCTCAAAAAAGAAAGAGAAAAAGCATCTCTTTACAGGACCTTTTTAATTCCATTGACCAACTAACCAGAGATAACTAAGAAAATAAGGACGAAAAAATTTTAATCATCTATTAGCAACTACCAAAAAATAACAAAGAAAAAATATAAAAACCTAAAACAAGAATGACTAAAATATAAACTAATATGCTTTTGCTGTAAAACAACAAACTAATACAAAAAAGTACACCCTAACCTTGAAAACACCATAAATCATTAAGAAATGCATGAATAACTTTGAGTTGCTCTTTCTTATCGATATCCTTAGCTTACTTAGTGATTAATCATTTCACAGCTATTTACTTTGGAAGCCACAGTTGAATTTTCTCTCTCCTTCTCTCTCTCTCTCTCTCTCTCTCTCTCTCTCTCTCTCTCTCTCTCTCTCTGTGTGTGTGTGTGTGTGTGTGTGTGTGAGTGTGTGTGTGTGTGTGTGTGTGTTCTCAAACAGGAAAATTAAACTAATTTTTAGGCATATGTTAGATTTTCTGGATATAAAAGTCTATATATTGAATTCATTCTTAATTTAAAAAATCCAATATATTTAATAGCTGGGAGCTAGTAGGCACTTAGTGAACTTGTTAAATATATGAACTTGATAGATATTCTGTGTTTCTGAAACCCGGTTATAGAACATACGCAATGTCATTTAAAGATTCCTGATAAGGAAGTATTGTCCTCCTGCTTATGTTTCCTCTGGCTTACTAGATTCTGAGACCAAACTTTCTATAATAATGCAAAATGCCAATTAGAAGAGAGAGTAACAGGTATGCTTTATGCCAGAAGTACCACAAAACACACACACACACACACACACACACACACACACACACACACCCCAGAATGGAACAGAACGCAATCATTCAGATTACCAGGGGCTGATATGTCCTCCATCTTATCTCTGTAGCTGGCCTCCTTCAGGATAGGCCCATGGTCGTGTGTATTTCATACAGCTGTTCTCAAACAATTTAGAAAGAGGTGAGTGAGTGGGACAGAAAGATGGAGAAGAGCCTTGTGCTGTGGCTGAGACACACACACTGATGAAGAATTAACTAAAAGGGGGAGGGGAGTTTTACTATAGAAGTTATACCTGGAGGATTTATAGATAAAAAATATATTTAACTCTTTTTAACTCTAATTACATTGTCAATTCTAATAGTTTAAAAGAATTCTTCCAACCATTTTCAACAACACATGGAAGATGAAAGTAAAAGGTTCTGTTCTGTTTGGGACTGTCTCCACAAGTGAACTAGAAATGTTAGGGAGGCATGCATATGTGTGGATTTATACTTGAGGGAAGTAACTTGTATTGCAGTAAAATCTGGGAATCTAGGCATGCAGTGAATTCCTGACCTTTTCTGAACAACCTAGGGGGAGAAGGTTGTAAAGGAATGGAAAATCCAGGATCAAGCCATGGTGCACCCCAGTATCTAATGATCATAGAGACGACTGGAATGGAGCAGATGGTGTGACCACAGAGAAGAAAAGGGCTGGACTCTGATCTCACAGAAGCAACAGGAACGTGGTTGCAAGGAAGAAGATACCAAGTAAGTTGACTGCTGCTGCTAGGCTGAGGAAGTTGAGAGGTCATTGATATTTTCCCCATTATTGTTGTGGTGTCTGGCACTGTTTTTTAATTGCTTCTCAATCATCCAGAAAGAAAAATCTGCTAGAACAGCATCACTAAAAACAGCTCTGATAAAGCATGGTCACTACTACGTGTCATAAAGCAGGTACAAGATATTTTACATTCACAGTACTGCTCTGTATCTATAAAACTAGAGGCTACAATTGGAGAGCTGTGATTTGAGACTGGATTCTACACTTTCAGCACGGGGCCCAAAGGATGTTTCTGACACAACTCTGTGAAACAATGCACCAGGAAAATGAACAAACCAAGCATGGAATTCATACAAAGATGACCAAATCTCCATCCACTCCAGTCCTCCACTCTACCAACTGAGCTATCAAAGCATTCGTGTGTTTTACCAGATCTGTCACATTTGAGTGGTGAGAGCTCCGTGGAGAAGAGAAGCCAAGTATTGCTTCAAAGCTTTGGACCACAATCAAACCACAGCATCATTTCAAACAGCAGCAGTAGCCAAATACTGCTCACTTGGGTCTGTTCAAGGATGCTAACATCAATACTTAATCAGCTGCTCACTCATTCTGGAAGATCAGTTACTTCTATACTTTGATTGTGTTCAATCCAATCACCATGTTACAAAAATAACAAGCTGCCATAAAACTTCAGGCTCCCCTATCCCTCACCAGTTGCCTTCAGTTCACCTCCACGTCTACAAATGCCATGACCATATCCGAAGAACGTGAGAAAGCAAAGAAACCACATCTGTTGTGTTAGTCAGGACCAACACATTGCTAGGGCTGAGCTATTCCTCTGTGGGATTACTTTCCTCCTATTTCTGATGTTTCATCTAATCATAAAAATTTTAGCCCTAAATCATATGCACTCAAGGAATATGTGCACATATTTATAAATGAATTCAGTAAATAATTTTGACCAGACCAGCTTCAGGGAGAAGTGGAAATGAGGTAGGTTTCAGAGGGGGTGTATGAAGCCACCCTTCCATCCCACTAAGCCTGCTATGACTCTGCTTGTTTTGTTTTCTGCCTCTTCATTTTTCTCACATCACTGACCCTTTTTTGGCTCCTACACTTATTTATTCACTGCATACAATAAGGCACCTCAACCATGTCCTGAACAATTCCTACAGATCTCTCAAACCCCTGTTATTCTGCCATACGTCCCTTTAATGCCTGATCTTGTATCCCTCCAACCATCTGCCTTCAGTGCTAGTACACTGAAGGCTCCTTAGCACTGCTGCAGAACGTTGCTGAAATATACCCATTTTTGCTGCCAAGGTTCATGGTCACAATTTGATGACCTTGTCTATATCCTTGGTAGGTCCCAATGTCCTCTGATTAAATCTTCTACCAACTCCTACCTCATCATTCCTCTTGATCTTGCTTCTACTTTAGGAAAAAAATTGAGGTCATTTCCTGCTATTGCTCTATCCCTACAAATTTATCTACACCTGCCTCTGTACTTCCACCATTCGGAGAATAAATGTCCTTCCTGTCTTAACCAGTTCTTCTATGCATCCTTTTTTCCCATTCATTCTTCTTCTCTTGGACCTTGTTCTTTCTACAGTCTTCCATGCTTTTGCCCCTGTCTCCTTCTCTCTCTGCTCATTTTTTCCTGCTCATACCTTAGTCTTAATGTTTCTGTTCCAATGTTCTGCCCTTCCCCCAATACTCTTCTCTCTATATAATCTATTTTTTCAGTGATACCATCCACTTTATGGATTGGTGATAAAATATACACTAATGATTCTCAAACCTAAATTTTTAGTTTCAAATCATAGACTAATTATCTACTGAACATCAAATGCAACAAGACCAAAACAGAATTAATTGTCTTTCTCCTGGCCAGATCTAAATTTCTGACATCCTTTTAACAAGATTAAGGCTTAACTAATGAATAAGTCAGAGCCAATCTGTGAATGTTTAGTCTGGGCAGCTCAGGGAAGCTACAGATAAATCACTGAAGTCCCTAGAGGTTGTTCTCATACTGTTCCCCTCCTTGATTCTGACTTCTATTTGAAATAATGTGCCTGATGCCAAGCTAATTATAAGACAATTCTTCTCTGTGTTCAAGAGTGGAGTTTTTCTAACGAAGGGCTTGCAATCAAAGATTTGGAGCCCTGAAAAGTAGGTGGCATATGAGCAGAAAGAAAAGAAAGTAATAAATATCAATCTGTTAGTTCTCTGATGAGAATGCTTTCTAGAAGTCAGGCCATGTCTCAAATGAGGAAAGAGATCCACAGCCATCCTTGTGAGGGTCTTTTTGGACAATGTGGCTATCTGGTCCTCTAACCATGCTGGATATGGCAATGATGACAACAGACAAGTAATACAATTTTGATGGTATGCTTGGAATGTGTTGTCTGTTGCAAGAATGAGGATATTAAATTTTGTCTCTACCACACCAAGGAGATGCAGTAAAAAATGGCACAATTCAAAGACAGGGAAAGAATAGACAGCTGTGGTGTGTTCAAAGAGACTAGTAATAGCATGTGTTTATGGTCTCAAAACTGTGAGTGTACTGGTGTCAGTAAGCAGCTACCATGAAGCAGTTCTTTGGTGATGCGGAAAGCGCCAAGGAATAAGGAGTAAGGAATAGTGTCCAGAGGGATAGGGTAAGAGAAAGTCAGGAGAGCTTATAAATGCCTAAAAATAGAATGAGATTGTGGAAACCATTAATGAAGGGGTAAAAAAGGAATCAAACAATTTGATTTGGAAACTCAGCCAGGCCTATGTGTATACTGTTATACCAACATATCTAAGACTCATTAATTTATTAGTGCCATAAATCTATTTCTCATAATTTTTGGCAGCTGGAAAATTCAAGAAAAAAGACTAGCATTCAGTTTCTGGTGAGTACTTATGGTGGCAGACAAAAAGGAAAAAAAAATGCCTAAGTAGCTCCCTGGAGCCCTTTGATATTGGGACTAACTGAATTCATGAGGGCAGAGCCCATCCTCTGTATGATTGCATTGTGTCTCAAATTCCAACATATGAATCTAGAGACATAGACATTCAAACCATAGAACATGGGTTGTGGCAGGTCCTGCTGTGGCAGCTCAGGTTCCATGATAGCCAGAGGACCTTCTGATTTGCAGTGGAGATGCAGCTGATGTGAAAAAGAAAAACCATAGGAAAAAGTAAGGGACAGGCTAAGGTCAAAGGGTCCTTGTCACAAGTTCAGGATCAGGTTTGGTTCACAGATGCCAAGGTGAGTCCTTACACTAGACTATGATTCTGCCAATAAGTCAAAAAGCTTCTGGGATTGTAAACCACCCAACCTTACCAGCAAGGACAAGGCCATAGGTCAGAAAGCATGTGTGCTTTTCTGCCATTGTGGTAGTAGAATATATGCAGACTGACCCTTCACTGATTACCATCAATGCTTTTAGATAGCTTAGGAAAAAACATCATCAAACCAGTATGGCCATAGACAATGGTGCATTATCAGAAGGAGAATCTGTTCTGGAGACTTTGACAGTGGAGAACAAGTAGCTACCATCTTCCTATGAGCAATATTAGCCCCATGACCCTCAAAAGCAACAGCAGGTTTGTAACTGGTGAGCTGAATGTGTAATCTTATTGCTCCTTGGGGAATTTGGGATTCTCAGAATAAGTTAGGGATACAGTAGTATGCTTGGGATACCCTGATCTAGCAGGATTTCCAGTGGGGCTCTACTACATAGACTACATCCTCCAATATAGAGTATTTGCATTAAACCACAAGCTGATGTGTGGTGTTGTATCCCTGATAGCTAAAACACAATCCTGGAAACCAGCCCCGAGTGAAGTAGGATTGACCCTTACACCCAGTAGTTTGGAAATCCACTTGGGAAAATTGTGTGTCCCACTCATGCTACTCAAAGGGTAGCTTGATTAGAGGTTTCTGTTTCCAGCATGATGATCAATTTTTCAAGAGGATTTGGGAAAATTCTTTTGAGTTCAGAGCTACAATTCCCACCTAGCCTTGTGTCATCTCCTACTGGTATATCAAGAGATCAAAAAAGGATCCTGGACTACTTTTGGTGCTTTTGACAGTGACTGATCTTTGCAGCAATGACAATCCTAGTGAAGACAAAAAGAACAAACAACCCTGATTCTGGCCCCAGTTATGAGCCTGAACCATTTCACATATGCAGGACAAATCTGAAATGTTAGCAATGGTGAGGGGAATTGGATTAGGCAGTGCAGAGGAGCAGGAGCTTCCCAATCACAGTGTCAAGAGTATCTTTAGCACAGGGATCTGCAGATTCTTCTGCTAGCTAATTGTAATGACTCCTTTTGGGAAATTGTAGAACTCTGGGGCTTATATAAGTGGATCTCAGAGGTACATGGAGAAGGGCAGGGCAAGTTGTGTTGGTACCTCTGGGCTCCACCACTGGCTTGCACACGTTGCAGAGGCTGGCTCTATAGTCAGCCACCTCTGTGCAGGTACAACCAGGCAGTGTCTTGCCTAAGCCCATGCTGCACACCTCTCCATTCCTAATGCAGGAATTCCCAGACCCCACAGAGGGGTCTCTCTTTGAGAATATGTGTCTCTGCCAACTTCAGAGAGCTAAATACATTTTCAGTTGTTCTTGGTGTTCACTTAGGAGTTAAACAAAAGTTATTCTGGCCCAGACAAAGTGTTCAAGATTCTGACCTAGAGCAACTCAGTCTACACTGGATGCTCTCTAAAAAGACCATGCTGTAGACACTTCTGAGGCAGGAATGGGGGCATGGATTTCCCCACACTGTGGAAACTGGTGGAGAAAGAGCTGTGACCGTGTCTCTAGACCCTCAATTGGCATCATTTTCTGGTTTCTGCTGCTTGACACCACACACTCTGTCTTGATATACCTGCTCTGAGAGGGTCATCCTGAGATCTAAAGGATATGGGGAAGCTGGCTAAATCCTTTCATTAGAATCAATTCCAGGAGACTCCAAGATGGCGGCTAGAGGTAGGAAGCAGAAAGTGACCCTCCTATAGTGAAATCTTGGAGAGACGCTGGAGACACACTTTGCAGATGTAATCACTGAGAAAAGGCATAACTTTGACCCCTCCACATCTCCAGCTGGCGCAGAGAATCTCCACTTCACGTTAAATGGAGAAACGAGGAGGGCCCCCGGGGCCGCCAGGGGCCGGCGCCCATACGGCTTGGGAAGATGTGGACCAGGTGAGCTTTGCGGTACTGCAGTAGCCCCACAGACAAGCCTGGGCCAGAGCAGCATAGCCCCCTGGACAGACCGACCTCCACCCAGGAAAAAAAGAGAAACTGAGTAATAAGCAATAAGAACAGTTAAGACATGCTGGAAAGAGGGTGGGGCGCCCTGAGCGCTGAAGATTGGGGGAAGGGAACCCTTCCCGGGACTGTAAATAAACGAGCTGGGTGGGCCGGAGAGCCTCTGGCGGGAGCGGGGCGTGCCCAGCAACCAGGAGCGGGGAAGCTTGTGAGAGGAGGGAAGACCCACTTCCCACGTGAACTGTAAACAAACATGGCGGCCGGCAGGAGCAGCAGCACTGCCCAGTAAGCAGGAGCAGGAAAGCTTCTGAAAGTGGCAGTGGGAGGAAAACTTCAGAGGAGAGGGGGAAAGACCCAACTCCCACATGAACTGTAGATAAACACGCAGGCCTGACAACGCGGGGGCAGTGTCACCTTTCCCAGTGCTTGGAAAGGGGAAATTCTGTAGCAGAGGCTCCCATTGAGGAGAACTCTGAGCAAACAAAGCCTGTGGGACCAGGTGAGTGCTAGCTCACCCCAGAGATCTGCATAAATAATGCCGCCAGCTACAGGCTGAGAGCAGAAGGCAGGCAAGCCACAGTTGCAGATACCACTCTCAGAACTGCCTCCAGACGCTTTTTTTTCTTTTTCTCCCTACCTTTGATGAGAGAACAACCGAATTACACCTGCAAGCCAAAAAACTTACTGAAACTGTATTGCATTTGAACTGGGGACACTTGGTGGGGCTTTTTTTTTTTTTTCTTCTGTGTGTGTGTGAGTGTAGTTTTGTTCTACTTTAGCATCCCCTTTGATGAGACAACTACAGAACAACATCTGAGGCACCAACTCCAGGACTGGAGATTGAGACGGACATCCAAATTATTAAGACTGAAACTGCATTGCATATAAACTTGGAAGTTTTTTTTTTTTTTAATTTTCTATTTTCTATTTTATTTTAATTCATTTTTATATATAGATATTTCTTTCATTTACTTATTTTTTATTTTTTTATCTTTGATTTTCAATCCTCTCTCTGTCTCTCTAATGTCTGTTCAGCTTACTGTCGATTAGTACACTAACACTCCCTGTTTATACCTTTGAAACTCTCTTGTCTGATACCTTGTTCTGCTTTCTCCCTCTTGTCTGTATATTTGTTTTCCCCTTTTCTTTAACTTCTTGCTTTCCATCTCAGCTCACCCTTCCATTCTAAATATTACCATTGTTATTATTACAAGCTAGAAAATACTTAATTGCACACAGTACAGGGACAGTAACAACACCAAGGACAATGACGGGAAGACAGAAAAAACAGGGAAACCAGTTTCCCCACAGCAAAAAATTAGTACAGGAACCAGAGGGGAATGAAGAGAACAGAAACTCAGATCCAGACTCCAACAAAATGAAGATAAACTATGCCAAAGGACCCAATGAAGCCCACAAGAATAATTTAAAAGAAGACATACTACAAGTACTCAATGAGAATTTTATAGAGATGATACTGGATAGGGTCAACCAAAATGTACAGGAGACACTCAAGAAATTCCAAGACAACAAAAATAGAGAATTTGAAAAAGCAAAAGAAGAAATAAAGGAAACCATAGAAGCACTGTATAAACACGAAAGTGAAAGAGAGAACACAATGAATAAATGGATAAATGAACTCAGGACAAAAATAGACAACATTAAAGAAGAAAACTGCCAGGATATAGAAAACCTCAGAAAAAAAAATAAAACAGAACTGCAAAACAAAACAGAAGGCCAATCCAGTAGAATAGAACAAACAGAAGACAGAATCTCAGAACTTGAAGATGAAATGGTAATTAAAGGAAAAACTGAAGAACTATTAATTAAACAACTCAAGACCTGTGAAAAGAAAATGCAAGAACTCACTGACTCCATCAAAAGACCAAACATGAGAATCATGGGCATCGAAGAAGGAGAAGAGGTGCAAGTGAAAGGAATGCGTAATATATTCAACAAAATAATAACGGAAAATTTCCCAAATCTAGAGAAAGATATTCCCATACAAATGCAAGAGGCCTCCAGGACACCAAACAGACCAGATCAAAATAGAACTACTCCACGACATATCATCATTAAAACAACAATTTCAGAAACTAAAGAAAGAATATTGAAGGCTGTAAGAGAGAAAAAACAAGTAACATACAAAGGCAAACCCATCAAAATCACAGCAGACTTCTCAACAGAAACATTAAAAGCAAGAAGAGCATGGAGTGAGATCTTCCGGGCACTGAATGAAAATAACTTCAACCCCAGGATACTCTACCCAGCAAAGCTATCATTCAAAATAGATGGAGCAATAAAAGTCTTCCATGATAAGCAGAAACTAAAACAATATGTGACCACAAAGCCACCATTACAAAAGATTCTGCAAGGGATCCTGCACACAGAAAGTGACACCCAACTTAACCATGAAAAGGCAGGCAGCACCAAACCACAGGATAAGAAAAAGCAAGACAGTAGAGAGTAACATCAAGTTAGGTACACACAATCAAACCTTCAAACAACTAAGACAACTAAATGGCAGGAATCACCACATACCTATCAGTACTAATGCTTAATGTTAACGGACTTAATTCACCCATCAAAAGACACCGTTTGACAAAATGGATTAAAAAAGAAGATCCAACAATTTGTTGCTTACAGGAGACTCATCTCACCGACAGAAATAAGCATATGCTTAGGATGAAAGGCTGGAAGAAGATTTACCAAGCCAATGGCCCCCGAAAACAGGAAGGAGTAGCAATACTTATCTCTGACAAAGTAGACTTCAAACCTACATTGATCAAACGAGATAAAGAAGGACATTCCATACTAATAAAAGGGGAAATAGACCAAAAGGAAATAATAATCATCAATCTGTACGCACCCAATGTCAACGCACCCAATTTCATCAAACATACCCTGAAAGACCTAAAAGCATATATAAACGCCAACACAGTGGTTGTGGGAGACTTTAACACCCCATTATCATCAATAGACAGGTCATCCAAACAAAAAATCAATAAAGAAATCCAAGATCTAAAATATGCAATAGATCAAATGGACCTAGTAGATGTCTACAGAACATTTCATCCAACTTCTACACAATAGACATTCTTCTCAGCAACCCATGGAACCTTCTCCAAAATAGATCATATCCTAGGGCACAAAGCAAGCCTCAGCAAATATAAGAAAATAGAAATAATACCGTGCATACTATCTGACCACAATGCAGTAAAAGTATAACTCAACAACAAAAGTAAAGACAAAAAACATGCAAACAGCTGGAAACTAAACAGCTCATTACTTAATGAAGAATGGATCATCGATGAAATAAAAGAGGAAATTAAAAAGTTCCTGGAAGTCAATGAAAATGAAAACACAACCTACCAGAACCTATGGGACACAGCTAAGGCAGTCTTGAGAGGAAAGGTTATAGCCATGAGTGCATATATTAAAAAGATTGAAAGATCCCAAATCAATGACCTAATGATACATCTCAAACTCCTAGAAAAACAAGAACAAGCAAATCCCAAAACAAATAGAAGGAGAGAAATAATAAAAATAAGAGCTGAAATCAACGAAATAGAAACCAAAAAAACCATACAAAGAATTAATGAAACAAAAAGATGGTTCTTTGAAAAAATAAACAAGATCGATAGACCCCTGGCAAACCTGACTAAAATGAGGAGAGAAAAAACCCAAATTAGTAGAATTAGGAATGCAAAAGGGGAGATAACAACAAACACCATGGAAGTCCAGGAAATCATCAGAGACTACTTTGAGAACCTATATTCAAATAAATTTGAAAATCTAAAAGAAATGGACAGATTTCTAGATACATATGATCATTCAAAACTGAACCAAGAGGAAATTAATCACCTGAATAGACCTATAACACAAAATGAAATTGAAGCAGCAATCAAGAGTCTCCCCAAAAAGAAAAGTCCAGGACCTGATGGATTCTCTGCTGAATTCTATCAGACCTTTAAAGAAGAACTGATACCAACCCTCCTTAAACTGTGCCACGAAATAGAAAGGGAAGGAAAACTGCCAAACACATTTTATGAAGCCAGTATTACACTTATCCCAAAACCAGGCAAAGACACCTCCAAAAAGGAGAACTATAGGCCAATCTCCTTAATGAACATTGATGCAAAAATCCTCAACAAAATAATGGCAAACCAAATTCAGCAACACATCAAAAAGATTATTCACCACGACCAAGTAGGCTTCATCCCAGGGATGCAGGGGTGGTTCAACATATGAAAATCAATAAACGTAATAAACCACATTAACAGAAGCAAAGACAAAAACCACTTGAGCATCTCAATAGATGCAGAAAAAGCCTTTGATAAGATCCAACACCATTTCATGATAAAAGCTCTAAGAAAACTAGGAATAGAAGGAAAGTTCCTCAACACTATAAAAGCTATATATGACAAACCTACAGCCAGCATTATACTTAACGGAGAAAAACTGAAACCATTCCCTCTAAACTCAGGAACCAGACAAGGATGCCCACTATCTCCACTCCTATTCAACATAGTACTGGAATTCCTAGCCAGAGCAATTAGGCAAGAAGAAGGAATAAAAGGAATACAAATAGGTAAAGAAACTGTCAAAATATCCCTATTTGCAGATGACATGATCCTATACTTAAAGACCCAAAAAACTCTACTCAGAAGCTTCTAGACATCATCAATAGCTATAGCAAGGTAGCAGGATATAAAATCAACATAGAAAAATCATTAGCATTTCTATACACTAACAATGAGCAAACGGAAAAAGAATGTATGAAAACAATTCCATTTACAATAGCCTCAAAAAAAATCAAATACCTAGGTGTAAACCTAACAAAAGATGTGAAAGACCTCTACAGGGAAAACTATACACTTCTGAAGAAAGAGATTGAGGAAGACTATAGAAAGTGGAGAGATCTCCCATGCTCATGGATTGGTAGAATCAACATAGTAAAAATGTCGATACTCCCCAAAGTAATCTACATGTTTAATGCAATTACCATAAAAATTCCAATGACATTCATTAAAGAGATTGAAAAATCTACCATGAAATTTATATGGAAACACAAGAGGCCACGAATAGCCAAGGCAATACTCAGTCAAAAGAACAATGCAGGAGGTATCACAATACCTGACTTCAAACTATATTACAAAGCAATAACAATAAAAACAGCATGGTACTGGCACAAAAATAGACATGAAGACCAGTGGAACAGAATAGAGGACCCAGATATGAAGCCACACAACTATAAGCAACTTATCTTTGACAAAGGAGCTAAAAATATACGATGGAGAAATAGCAGCCTCTTCAACAAAAACTGCTGGGAAAACTGGTTAGCAGTCTGCAAAAAACTGAAACTAGATCCATGTATATCACCCTATACCAAGATTAACTCAACATGGATCAAGGATCTTAATATCAGACCCCAAACTCTTAAGTTGATACAAGAAAGAGTAGGAAATACTCTGGAGTTAGTAGGTATAGGTAAGAACTTTCTCAATGAAACCCCAGCAGCACAGCAACTAAGAGATAGCATAGATAAATGGGACCTCATAAAACTAAAAAGCTTCTGCTCAACAAAAGAAATGGTCTCTAAACTGAAGAGAACACCCACTGAGTGGGAGAAAATATTTGCCAACTATACATCAGACAAAGGACTGATAACCAGAATATACAGGGAACTTAAAAAACTATATTCTCCCAAAACTAATGAACCAATAAAGAAATGGGCATGTGAACTAAACAGAACTTTCTCAAAAGAAGAAATTCAAATGGCCAGAAAACACATGAAAAAATGCTCACCATCTCTCGCAATAAAGGAAATGCAAATTAAAACCACGCTAAGATTCCACCTCACCCCTGTTAGAATAGCCATCATCAGCAACACCACCACCAACAGGTGTTGGCGAGGATGCAGGGGAAAAGGAACCCTCTTACACTGTTGGTGGGAATGTAGACTAGTACAACCACTCTGGAAAAAAATTTGGAGGCTACCTAAAAAGCTGGACATCGATCTACCATTTGATCCAGCAATACCACTCTTGGGGATATACCCAAAAGACTGTTACTCCAGAGGCACCTGCACATCCATGTTTATTGCGGCACTATTCACAATAGCCAAGTTATGGAAACAGCCAAGATGCCCCAGCACTGGCGAATGGATTTAAAAAAATGTGGTATCTATACACAATGGAATTTTATGCAGCCATGAAGAAGAACGAAATGTTATCATTCGCTGGTAAATGGATGGAATTGGAGAACATCATTCTGAGTGAGGTTAGCCTGGCCCAAAAGACCAAAAATCTTATGTTCTCCCTCATATGTGGACATTAGATCAAGGGCAAACACAACAAGGGGATTGGACTTTGAGCACATGATAAAAGCAAGAGCACACAAGGGAGGGGTGAGGATAGGTAAGACACCTAAAAAACTAGCTAGCATTTGCTGCCCTTAATGCAGAGAAACTAAAGCAGATACCTTAAAGCAACTGAGGCCAATAGGAAAAGGGGAACAGGTACTAGAGAAAAGGTTAGATCAAAAAGAATTAACCTAACACCCACGCACAGGAAATCAATGTGAGTCAATGCCCTGTATAGCTCTCCTTATCTCAGCCAGCAAAAACCCTTGTTCCTTCCTATTATTGCCTATACTCTCTCTACAACAAAATTAGAAATAAGGGCAAAATAGTTTCTGCTGGGTATTGGGGGGGGAGAGGGAGAGGGTGGAGTGGGTGCTAAGGGAGGGGGTGAGGGCAGGGGGGAGAAATGAACCAAGCCTTGTATACACATATGAATAATAAAAGAAAAAAAAAAGAATCAATTCCAGAGCCAAGTCAGAATGTCATTCATATGAAGTTCTGAAATTGATGCATGGTTGAGACTAACAAGAACCTGCTTACAGTCAGCCTTGCAAGTGTAGAACAGATGACCCTGAGCAGAAACTGTTGGCCATGCTGACAGAGCCACACAAGAATTCTACACAACCTCGGGGCCTGCTGCACAGGCCCAGGCTCCCTTGAAGCCCTGCTTACTCAGCTCCAGCTTGCATGACCATCCTAGAGAGAAGGCAGGGAACACAAAGGATATCCAAGGCACAGGGTACTCTTTGGTGGAAAGCAGAACTGAAGTTCCTTGCCTAAGATAGGTCATCTCTTCTTCAGTTAAGAATGGAAAACTGGCCACAAGGTCAGTGGATAGATGACAAAGTATGGTGACAGAGGGACAAACAGACTTTCCCAAGTCAACACTAAAAGGCTTTATTACTCTTGAACTCCCCACTCCAGCATGGGCCATACCTGGTGCTTGTTAGTGGAATACTTCCAGTAAAAGGACTGTAGAGGTACTAGTTCCTTTGCCTGGGCACTGTCCTATGTCATTGGAACTAATTCAAGCCCAAAATGGCAGGTGATATTAAAACGAAAGGCAATGCCTAAGACTCCTCCTGTCTAAGAAAAATGTTCAAACAGGCAGCTTGGTGGGACCATTCTGCCCAACACCCACTACAGTGTGTGTACAAGTGCATGATATATTTCCAGTCCTTGGCACCAGGTGGGGATGATTTTGTCAATAGTCTCACAGTGATGGATGGCTTTATTCACTATGTCCAAGGGTATCCTGGCAAAAAGCAAAGCATCTCCAGAGAAGGCTGTTTGCTGTGGAAATAGTTGTCAGGATACACATTCCCCCACATAAATTCACTTAGGTTGAAACAGAGATGTGAGGCCTGGCTGCCACTTACAGGATTCTACTCACAGGGTTGCAGAAACACGTCCCCTCCCCGAGGCTGATAAACCACAGCCCAGGGGCTGCTTTTAGGAAGCCAATGTGCTAAGAAAGGTTTATTAATGCCATTTTATTATTAAAATGGTTGGGGAAAAAATTAAAGAGGACTCTTTCACGATGTGTGGAAAATGTGTAAAATTCAAATCTTAACATCCATAAATAAAGTTTTATGGGAACACAGCCACCCTCATTCATTATGTACCACCTTTGGAAGTATTACATTAAATGAGAGAGATACATAGCTGCAAATGCTTAAAATATTTAGTATCTATCCCTGTTATGTCCCTCCAAATTTCAGATGTTGAAGCCCTTATCCCGGCACACCAGATTGTGACTGTTTCTTGGAGACAAGTTTTAAAGAGGTAATTAGGATAAATGAGGTGCTATGGGTGAGCTCTTATCCAGTAGGATGTTATCTTTATCAGAAAGAGGAAATTCACGGACATGAGGACACAGATGTGAAGACATTGCAAGAAGACAGTCAGTCATCTGTGAGCTTAGAAGAGAGGCTTCAGCAGAAACCAACCTTCGGGCATTGTGATCTTGAATTTCCAGCCTCCAGAACTGTGCAAAAATAAGTTCTGTTGTCAAAGACACTCATTCTGTGGTATTTTATGTCAGCCCAATAAATTAATACATATCCTTTACAGGAAAAGTGTGCTGCCCCCTGCCCGATGCTGTGCCTTTCTAAACATCACCTCGGCCTGCATGTAGAATTTCACATATTTCTGTGATCCAGTTTGTGATCCAGAGCTCCTGAGGTATGCTCCTGGTCTACTCCATCTCCTTCCAAGACCAGTGGAGAGGTGATGCAGGTTGCTGCCTTTCAGGGAAAATCATGATGTACCTTAAGGTTAGCTACCTACAGCCACCCATACCACCCATCAGAGCAGAAGCAGGAACACCATGCTGCCATCAGATTCCACACAGGGTCCTGGGCAAAGGTAGAGACACCCAGACCTCCACAACCATCCTCTGTCAGTCACACCTCTGCCCCCAAAGCTCTACTAAGCAGCTCCACACTGCTTCCTTCTACATAGCCTCAGCAGCTCCAGGATGCCATGGTTTAGAAACATTTCCTTGGGCAGTGATAGTTAATCCTCTTACAGATTTTATTGTGACAATGCCTGGTTTCTGTATCTTTCTTTGGCTCTCTCTCCTAGAAATACATAAAACATCCTGGACTGTTTTGTTATCGAGACCATGTCTCTCTGCATGCCTCATTTTAAAGAAAACACTGGGCCATTTGCCTCTTTCCTGCTCTCACTAAAAGGATGGTTTATCAGAGTCTGCTTGCTTTGCTGAAATGGGCTTCAGAGCCACGCAAACCTCACTTAAGGAGACAGCATCCATCCTCACACCCTGAGCCCAGCAGTCCCTTCAGGATGGCAGCAGCCTTTCCTGTCAGAGCCACAATTATCAAGCAGAGCCTCTTACCAAGACACGAAGTGCTTCTGAGCACTGTACTCTTTCCTATAAAATAGAGGGAAAAGAGAGGAAGTGCATAGACAAAGTAATGTGATCTTAATAAAAATGCAGTCGTGTTTGGTGAATATACGTAGGTGAGATTAATGAATGCATTAGTTATGAATTCTTGATATTTATTCACATTTTAAAATATATATTACATACCAAAAGAGATGTCTTTTTCATCATCCTCTGATAACTACATATAAGGGAACAGCAAACAAATCACAAACACTCTGGGATATTAAATACTCACCTCTTAGGCAATTAGTACTGTACACAGTCAATGTGAATAAAAGCCTTGGCCCCATACCCACATTTCTCAGGCATTATGCTAAGCCCCAAAGCTGATTAGGATGTGGTAGTGACTCAAGAAGTCCCCAGTATTAAGCAGAAACATGTGAACATGCAGGAGAGAAGCAGAAGGTTTCTCAACCAGACCCAGGGAGGCTGGACTGGGTGGAATGGGGTTGGAAAAGCAGCCAAAGAATACTCCCCAGAGAACAGGAAATATTAAATTCACATAAGCTGAATCTTAAAGAACATAGAAGATTAAGCTAAGTAAAAACGAGGACATAGAAAAGGGCAAATGGGTCATCCACACAGAACAAAAGCTTCACAGGAAACGTAAAAAGTGTTCCTGTGATAACATGAAAGCTCTTCTTCTGTGACATTTTGAAGTGGAAAGTGGAGCCTCTGTTCTTTACAACTCAACACTCTTCAGAAATAAATCCACCCAGATATGGCCTGCCTGAACTCATAGCTACAGCACACTGAAAATCTCTGCTGCTTTCTTGATTCTCTGCTCACTTAGTCAGAAAGCCCTTCTGAGTGAGCACCTACTGTATGCCATGCTTTGTTACAGAACCTGAAGGCACAAGAGCGAGCAAGTAGAAGAAATCCCAGCCTCGAAGGAACTAGTGTTATAATGAGCTAAAAGTAAAAATCATAAGTATTTTAAGAAAATTAAGAATACTCAAGTGTTATAAAAATGAATTCACTTAGAGAAATCCTGATAATAAATGATAATCGAATGATTTACAACTGTCTGTCCAACAGGTGGCTGTTCACATTCAAATCAACTAAAATTTAATAAAATTTAAAATTCAGTTCCTTAGTAGCACTAGCCACATTTCAGGTGCTCAAGATCTATGTGGGCTTAGTGGGTAGCACAGTGGACAGCATGGATTAGAAGACCTTTCCATAATTCTGCAAGCTCTATGGAACAGGGCAGATCTGAAATACCTTCCAAGTAAAAATATCTCCCATAAGTGACAAGAGTGAGGATTTGGTCACAGATCCATTGACTGACAGTTAAGTCTATACATTAATTCCTGAATAAGCTTCTCATTCCTTTTTAAATTTAGCTAAATTACAAGTCTTTCTAAATCATGGTTTCACCCAAATAAGATACAGCATACTTTGAATATGAATATTTGTGTGTGACATTTTACATTTTAGATGCGAGATTAAGAACATGGTTTTATTGCCTGGATTTCTCAGACTTCATTAGAATGATTGTAAAGGAATAGGAAAGAACCACAGTAATTATTTTTAAGAAGGGAAATTTTGCAAAGGAACGCAAGATCGTATAGAAGTGGGAAGAGAAAGTGGTGATGCACAGCAGGAAAGTCACAACTTAAAAGATGTGTGGGGGCCTCAGGTAAGCCAGTCACTAACTTAAGAAAAACTCAAGACTCAACAGGCCAGGAAACAAGGAGAGTAGAAGTAAGACCAGGAATAAAAACAGCTTACAAGTGATTTCCCACTTCCAACTCTATGTGCAAAACATCTGGAAACCATATTTTATAATTCAAGCCAAAAAAAAAAAGATCTTCCCTTTAAAAAGCCAGGAAACTAGGCACAATGTTGTGAAGAAACAGAACAGACATTAAAAGGGATATACCACTAAGTGGAGCCATCTGCAGCTTGGTGTTTGGGAATATACCAAAAAACTGAGCTTTCTGTGGGGAGACCAAGAACGGTGTCGCGCTCATTGGCTGAGGCTAAATAACCACACTATAAGGACAGGGAAACGGAAAGTGCTGAAGGATGCAGTCTCTGACCCTGTGTTTTGGGAATTGGATGGAGAATGGAAACAGAAAAGACTGAAAGTACTGAAAAGAAACAAGAAGTATAAAAAAAGAAAAGGTCTCAAGTTAAACAGTTGCTTGCAGATATTGCTAAGCAAGTAGACTTCTGGTTTGGGGATGCAGAATCTTCACAAAGACAGATTTCTACAAAAGCAGATAGAAAAATCTCGAGATGGATATGTTGATATGTCACTTTTGGTATCCTTTAACAAAATGGAAAAGTTGATGACTGATGGAAGGTTAATAGCCAGAGCACTGAAAAGCTCAGGTGTTGTGGAGCTGTATTTAGAAGGCACCAGAATCAGGAGAAAAAAGTCCCTGGGTGAAAAACCAAAGGATGAGGATGAACACACAGTGTATGTGGAATTACTTCCCAAAAATTTTAACCACAGCTGGATTGAAAGAGTATTTGGGAAATGTGGTAATGTGGTTTATGTAAGTACACCACATTACAAGTCTACTGGAGATCCAAAGGGATTTGCCTTTGTGGAATTTGAAACAAAAAAGAACAAGCAACAAAAGCTACTGAGTTTCTTAATAACCCAGCAGAGGAAGCACCAAGAAAACCTGGCATTTTCCCCAAGACAGTGAAAAAATAAACCCATTCCAACATTGAGGGTAGCTGAAGAAAAGAAAAAGAAGAAGAGGAGGAGGAAGAAGAAGAAGAAGGAGGAGGAGAAGAAGGAGAAGGAGAAGAGAAGGAGAAGGAGAAGGAGAAGGAGAAGAAGAAGAAAGAAGAAGAAGAAGAAGAAGAAGAAGAAGAAGAAGAAGAAGAAGAAGAAGAAGAAGAAGAAGAAGAAGAAGAAGAAGAAGAAGAAGAAGAAGAAGAAGAAGAAGAAGAAGAAGAAGAAGAAGAAGAAGAAGAAGAAGAAGAAGAAGAAGAAGAAGAAGAAAAGAAGAAGAAAGGATGAGTAAAGAATGAAAAGAATTTGGAGGCTAAAGAGTTAAACATGAATACAACAAGCAACATTGGTGTCTGTAAAATAAAAAGATCAAGGACTGGGTCTGAGGGCTCTGAAGGAGAAACACATGAACACCCAAAACAACCCGCAAAGAAAAAGAAAAAATGGGATAGAGGAAGAACAGGGAAGAGGAAGAGAAGCAGCTCTGGAGATGCAGAATGCCTAGATCGAAAACAAAAAAATACAGCTCAGAAAGACAGCATTAAAAAGGAAGCTTCAGAAATGTCCAAAGAAAGCAGAGATTAGATTCTCTCCAGAAGAGGAAAAGGACACTAGAGATATGTTGGTTCTCTATTAAAAAACAAAAAGGAAGCACAAGAAAAAACATAAGGAGAGACGTAAAATGGAACAAGAGGCCATACCATTGAGTGTACTATCCAAGAGTGAACGGATGGATTTGAAGAAAGAGTATTTGACACAGTAAAAAGCCAGAATATCCCAAATCAAATTGGAGTCAGAAATGGAAACAGACACTGGAGTGCCTAATAAGGCTGGAATAAAAAGTGAAAAAGCCAACAATCAAGAGTGTCGCTCTGTAGAGAACACAGGACCAGAGTTTGTGAGTGGGGTGATTATGAAGATCGTTAGCACAGAACCTCTACCTGGCAGGAAACTAGTCCTGGATACTTTGGCCACAATCTCAGAGGTCATTTACGTTGATTTGTTAGAAGAAGACACAGAATGCCATGCAAGGCTTAAAACTCCTGAGGCTGCTCAAGCATAATAAGTGCACACACTGAAATTAAAAAGACACACAGCTGGAAAGTAGAGGTCCTTTCTGGTTATCATGAACAGAGGTATTGGCAGAAGATTTTGGTAGATAGACAAGCCAAACTTAACCAGTCTTGGGAAAAGAAAAGGGGCACTGAGAAGTTAATGCTCAAAAGATTAGACTGGCAAAGACTCAACAAGCAAGTAAACACATTAGATTTTCTGAATATGATTGGAAAAAATTATATTTCACTGGATACTTGAGCAATTCTTAGGAAATTCATTTTTATTATTGTATACAATGTGATGAATGTTTTTCTAAAATCAACATTTAGTCAAAAGAAATACCTTTGGTCCTTAACTTGTAAAAATAAGACTTTTTTCCTACATTGTGCATACCACAAGTTTTTCATTAAATATTTTATCTGTTGGAATATGTAAGTCAGCCTTAAGTGATTTCATAAATAAATATGTTTTGAACATTATTGTTCATTTTATTATTTACAAAATCAGTGCATATTTGCAAAAATGAAAGTACCTGAGTATAAAATTCAGAAAAATGTAGATTCACAGTTTTATCTTGTAACTTTGTCTATTAAAAATATCTTGGCTATCTC
Organism: Castor canadensis; assembly: GCF_047511655.1. Lineage (NCBI taxonomy): Eukaryota > Metazoa > Chordata > Mammalia > Rodentia > Castoridae > Castor > Castor canadensis. The sequence continues at coordinate 8,103,725 of NC_133389.1, forward strand.
TTCATGCAGACATGTATGTGTAATATTTCATTCCAGTTACTATTCTTTTCTGATCTGGGTTTCCACTGAATAACAGACCATATGAACTGTTTGTAAATAAAATGCCAACTTTACAAAAAAAACTGAGCCATTCGAAAGTAACATGGGGTTCCTGTGCTGCACTGGCCTGTGCACAGGTCCTCTGTTCCCTAGGTAAACACACAAAGCTAATCTGAGCTCTCACACAGGTATCTGAGTACCTCATTCTTAGATACAAATGATCAACGAGGCATCACTGAATATCTGACAAAATCCTGCAGCATAAACACCAAGATTACAGAGAAAATAAAGATTAAGGGTTTAAAATAAATATGTAAATTGAGCCTAGGCTACAAAAAAATAAGAAAATAGAGACAATGCAGAAAAATAATTTTATGTCTTTGAATTTATTCTAAGAAAATAACACTAGAAAAATAAAGGTGACTGCATTCCTTTATATAAGAAATACTTTGATAATTTTTTCATTCTTAATTTAATAGAAGCTATTATTAGGGAAATATGGCAATGTTATTCAATTATTCCACTTTAACTTTACAAGGAATTTCCTACATGCACAGACTACTTTTTATCCCTTAGAAATTACCAATTATTTTCCAGAAATGAAAATAGGTGAAGAAAATACAGATACATTTGTGTGTTTTTAAAAAGTCTAATTGATATATTCAGATCTCTAAAAAGATATTCCATCCATGAATAATAATTTGCTATGAAAAAAGGAAATCAGAGAATAAGAAGAAAATTTTAGAAGTTGAAAATATAACTGCCACTAAATTCAGTAAGAAAATAAGAAGAAAGAAAATTAAGGATATCTTACTGAAAAACAAAACCAAAAAAGATAATATTTATTAAATAAAATCAGGGAAGAAATCATTTTTCCTTCAGTCTAACAGATTTCAAATAGACATAATAGAGAAGAGAAATTTTAAAACACTGAGAATGAAGAGAAGGGATTTAGGTTTCCATAGAAAATGGAAGAAAAATCACCTATGAAAGAAGTAAAATCATTAGCATTGAACAGGAGACAGGAATGTTGCAATATCTTCAAATTTCCTTTAATGGCTAAATGAAGACATTTTCAAATATGCTAGTCCTCATTACCCTTTTGGGAAGATCATTAAGGATGCAATTCAGCAAGAGGAAGGAGTAAGGAAAGAGAGGGACATTAGGCTCAGATCAGAGCAGATCCTACTGAGGAGAGCTGTGGAGAAGGGCTCCGTGATGGCAGTTGTGGGCACACATGAAGAGTGATCACTTAAGATCAAAGAAAAAAGATGAAATAAGGTAGAAGACATAGAGGGAGGTCTTTGGGCAAAGGGTAAATCAACAAAATAGACGGTATTATGCTGAGTTGTTTTCAAATGAGGGTATAGTAAAGACAAATAAGTCAAGTCAAAAAGAAAGGCAGTAACAATGTACCCTTCCCAGCATAACAATTTTAAAAAAGAAAGGCAATGGAAACTACGTGTTGAACAAAGAGTTCAAAAATCATTGTGTACTACATGGACCTGCAATGAATAGTAAGTATCTTGTCATACCTAGAGAACTATTTTATTTTCAGGTTCTTGTCAAGCAATTGACAGAAAAAGATAACAATATTTAAGAAATGGAATGAGAGTTATGTTGGCAATGTAAAAATAAAGAAGATAAGGGAAAATAAGTAGGAAGAGCTGAAAGAATATATGATATCCTCATATCACTAAGTGAGTAGTCAAGATATATTGACTGATAAAATAAGAAATAAAAAGGTAAAATATTATGTGCAATCCAAAAGTATGCAATAAAAGAGCTAAAAGTAATGATAGAATCATACTAAAATGGAAGCAGAGAAATGAAAGAATAGCTTAAGCATATATTTAGTAATATGGAAGCAAATGCCATAGAAAATGGATAAAACAGTTAAAAGTAGTTTCCTCTGTGTAGAATTGTGGAAGGGGAGGATGTTTTATAAATGCCTCTGGTCATAGAATTGTTTAGCCTCAAACATTACTATATAGAAAAAGCCATAATAATTTTTTGGTGCTGCTGGGTTTTGAACTCAAGTCCTTGCACTTGCTAGGTGAGCACTCTACCACTTGAGCCATGACCTCAGCCCTTTTTGCTCTAGGGATTTTTCTGATAGGGTCTCAATTTTATGTCCAGGTTGGCCTGAACCTCAACCCTCCTGTTCATACTTCCCACATGGGTGATGCCACCATGCCCAGCTTTTACTGATTGAGATGGGGTCTTGTGAACTTTTGCCTGGGCTTTCCTTGAACTGCGATCCTCCCTCCGCTTCCTGTGTAGCTAGGATTACAGGCATGGCCACCACATCCAGCCTAGAAGTAATTTTTAATATTAACAAAACTAGGATTTCAGGTGAAGCAGTATAACTCTAGGTACCACACTCTTTTTCTGTAATTTCTAAGTTGTGCATGTCCATATCATTTTAATTTTTTTACAATGAACACAATTTAATTTTTCAATCAAAACACAAAAGGCTCAAATGAAAAATAATAAAAATTTCACAGAAGCTGACAATCATCATAGTTATCGTTTGATGAGCGTTTACAATAGGGCAGGCACAGTTCTAAGTAGTTTACACACTGACTCACTGAATCCTCACTAAACTCTGGCATGTGTATTATTGAGTGTCCTCATTTTACAAATGAATACACTGAAGTTATACAGAATAATGAACCTCTTCAAGGTTAAATAGACAGTCAGAAGTAGATTCAGAGTGCTGGGTGCCGTGTAGGTGCTACACTCATAAATGCAAATTTATCTAGATGCCTCCTCTGAGATGGACTTGGTGAAAGGAAACCAGGAAAACCAGTTTTTAACATGTAACCTTGTATAAACCAGTGGCCTCTAAGTGTGAGTCCCAGGTCAACAGTGTCAGCAACACCTGGAAACTTGCAAGAAACTTAATCTAAGCATTATATGCATTCAGTGTGTTATGGTTTGGGTCTTAAATATCCCCCAAAGGCTTACGTGTTGAAAGCCTTGTCCCCAATGCAGAGGTGAGAACTTTGGGAAGTGACTGGATCATGAATGGATTAATAGGTTCATAACTTAAGGGAAGACTGTAGAAACTGAAGATGAGGCCTCATTGAAAGAAGCAGGTCATTGGAGCATGATCCTGAAGGGTATGTTTTGTCCATGGCCCCTTCCAAAGGCAGAGAAAGAAAGACCCTCTTTGCTTCCTAGCCACCATGAGGTGAACAACTTTGTTCTGCACCACCATGCATGTTCTGCCTCACCCCAGGTCTAAAGCAATGAAGACAAGAAACCATGGATTGAAACCTCTGAGCCAAAGTAAACCATTCCTCCTTTAAGTTGATTTCTCTGGGGCATTCTGTCATAGTGATGAAAAGCTGCTGAACACTTAATTTTTTAAAAAATAAAATAAATCATTCCTCATCCAAGACCCACTGAATCAGAAACTGTGGGGGTCCATTCCAGAAATCTGTCTTAGTAATTCCTCTAGTAGATCTGACACTGTAAATTTAAGTCTAAGCCACTGTTATGAACACAGAAAAATCCTGGGACAGATAAACACCCAACTACTTGTAAGGAAAATTCTCAGGAACAGGGTATCTATGTTCTTGGCTTTTAATGAGCAAGTAAGTGTTATTTTTGTAATAAATATGGAGTTTATATACACACCAGTGAGTCTGCGTGTGTGTGTGTGTGTGAGAGAGAGAGAGAGAGAGAGTGTGTGTGTGTGTGTGTGTGTGTGGGCAGCCCTACATGGGATGTTTACAAAAATCACCAAAGTATTCATTTAGACATATCTACTTTCCCAGAAAAAAATAGATGAGAAGTTTTAGGTGGATATGCTTTCTAGACACTACAGCAGAAACCAGAGCCAGAGTTGACCATATGTACAGATTCAACAAGCAGACCAGAAGTTGGATTAAAATTCTAACCAGGAACATGTATAGTGACAGGATCATTTCCCACAACCTCTCTCCAGCATGACAATATTTACATCCGTGCAGAATGTACCAGGGAGAAAAGCATTAATAACCAAAATGGATTACACTCCTTCCTCACAAATCTTATCCTAATTCCAGTTAAAAGAGCCTGAATTATTTTTCAAATATGTTTATTATGCTGATAATCATGTTTGATTTCCATAAACCAAAATAGGAATTAACATATTTAATCACAGCCTTTGTCATCCAATAAGCCCATTCAGCTCAGTCCTCTCTGGACCCTATTGTAAAGTCAGAAAACCTTTAGGTAAGAAGAGTTCTAAGTTCTTGAGATAAAAGGTATTTATGTATGAAAATTTTTGGAAAGAATGTATAAGGGACAGAATTGAAGGAATCAAAGCAAAACTAAAAAGGAGAAAGTGGAAAGAACAGAAGACAAGGATGACTGAGTGTGATTCAAGTTTGAATTAAAGAAGAAGGCAGGTATAAAATGACAAGAATGCAGAAAAAAGACAGGAAGTCTGCATGTCACCAAAGAAACCTGACAATGGAGTCATTAAATGAAATGGACCTGGAGAAAGTGGAGCTTGAAAACTGTCATTCCTTTTGATTTATGTAATCAGTATAACTGCCTGTTAGAAAAACATCCAGTGCACATCCAGTTGCAATTATTTTAGCCATAAAGAATTATTTGCTACAGCACACAGAGGTTAAAATTCCATAGCAAGGGAGAAAAACAAGTGTAAATAATGCCCTACATCAAAATTCTGAAAAATCTTCTTTTGACTCTTTTGGAAGAGCAGAAAGTACTGAGAGTTTTTTTAATATTAAAAAATTTACAATAATGCATATATTAAACAAATAGAATTAATCCATCTTAAATCTCCAATCCAGTCATGGCCATATTAAATGTCATTTTAATATTGGAGTCATTGCTCCCTTTTTAGGTCATGAAGGAATACTTACACAGTAAGCCCACCTTATGCATGGAGTTATTACATGCAGTTTTTAAATTTTTTTTAGCTTTGATTTATCATGCATTAATACCAGGTGATTTCATTGTGATAATTCCATATCTACATACAATGTCCCCAGAACAAGTTCATCCCTCCTTTATATTCCCAGTCCCCCACTCCTTCCTCTACCCTCTTTCAGTGTTTGCTGCCTTCCACATGCAGGGTACTTCAATCCTCTCCACCCTGCAGAATCCTTTCCTTTCCTGCTCCTCTCCTGCCCATCCCCACAAAGCAGTGCCCCATACACATCTATACACCATCATCACCATCATTTCTGTTATTTTAGGTCTAGTTCCACAAATAAGGAAATACATGCAATATTTGTTTTTCTGAGCTTGGCTCATCTCACTCAACATGATGATCTCCAGCTCCATCCATTTTCCTATAAATGACACCATTTCATTTCTTTATGGCTGAGTAATATTCCATGGTATCCATATATCATATTTTATCTATGCATTCATTGGTTGTTGGGTACCTTGATTGATTCCACAGGGCAACTATTATGAAGAAAGCTGCAATAAACACGGGTATGCAGGCATCTGTCCTCTACATTGATTTAGATTTCCTCCAGTATTAGCCCAACTGTGGCTTGGCAAGGTCATAAGGTAGGTATAATTTTAGTTTTTGAGGGAGCTACATAACTATTTCCAGAGTGGCCATACTAGTTTACATTCCCACCAGCAGTGTATGAGGGTTCCTTTCTCCCTGCATCCTTGCCAGTGTTTGTTGTTTGTTTTCTTACTGGGGGCAAATTTGACTGAGGTGAGATGAAATCTTAATGTATTGAATCTGCATTTCCTGTATTTGTTAGCCACTTGTATTTCTTCTGAGAACTGTCTGTCCAATTCATATGCTCATTTATTACTTGGATTATCATTTCCATTTAGATTTTTGAGTTCTTTGTATATTCTGGATGTTAATCACTTATCAGGCAAAGATTTTCTCCCAATCTGTGGGTTTTCTCTTGATTCTGCTAACTAGTTTGTTTTGTTTTTGTTTTTGTTTTTGTTTTTGTTTTTGTTTTTGATGTACAGAAACCTTTTAATTTGATGCAGTCCCATTTGTTGATTCTTGCTCTTATTTCCTGAGTAATTAGAGTCCTATTCACAAAATAATTACCTAAGCCTATATCATCCAGAGTTTTCTCTATTTTTTCATGTAATAGTTTCAATTTTTTAGATTTTACATTTTGATCTTTGATCCATTTGGAGTTGATTTTTGTACAGGGTAAGAGATATGTCTAGTTTCTGTCTTCTGCACGTAGCCAGCCAATTTTCCCAACTGTCTTTTCTCCACTGTATGTCTTTGGCTCCTTTGTCAAATTTCAGATGTTTGTAGCTGTGTGGTTTTATTTCTGGGTGTTCTATTCCATACCATTGGTCTTTATGTCTATTTTTTGTGTCAGTACCATGCTGATTTTGTTACTATGACTCTGTAGTATAATTTATAATCTAGTATTGTGATACCTCCAGCATTGCTCTTTTTTTCTCTGGATTGCTTTTGATATGCAGAGTTTTATTCTTCCATATGAATTTTAGGGCTCTATTTCTGTGAAAAATGACAATGGAATTTTGAAGGGCATTGCATTGAATCTGTAGAATACTTTTGGAACTATAGCCATTTTCATGATATTTCCAAAAGGAGAGGTAATGGCAGCACAGTAATGATTGATGAATTACTTAAGGCATCTTTCAGCTCTCCAGTGATATCCATTCTGTCTCAGGTACCATATAGCCATCCTCAGCCCACAACCAGAACACAAATGGGAAAGCTTGTTGTTGACAAGATGTGGGAACAGTGACTCCAAACAACATCCCTGTTGCATGTTAGGTGTCCAGGGTCCTATGGCGGCCAGGAATGCTGCTTGGACATGCTATGTTCACCTGAAATTCAGCATGGTGACTCAGGCACCTATAATGGACAGAGGCTGGGTAAATTGCTCTAGGACTGTGGTTCTCCTGCCTAGAAGTCCTGGGCCCCCCTCCCCTGGCCTTGGTCCCATATGACCCCTTGGCATAGCCTAGAATGAGATGCCTCCAATTTACAAAGCCTACATTCCACTGCACATGTGTCTCTCAGTCAGAGACCAGCCACAGCTTCTGTGAGACCAGGAATTGTGCCCTTGGCTACCCAGAAAGGTGATGCCCACCTCCACCAAAGGCATCCTGACTTTGTGGGTCTAGGTGAGCTGGCCATGGTTGTTCACAGCTCCCTGGTAACTCAACTGTGTAGCCAGAGTTGAAGACCCAAGCATATCCAACATGCTATTTAAGGTGATAATGCAAACACTAGCTCCACAGAACCAAGACTGAGCCATGCCAAAATATGTTCACAGATTGTCTTCACACATGAGCAGTCACTTCTCCTTTGAAACATAAAATTGCTCCATATAGAAGATAAAATGCCTTTCAGGCCTCAAGTCTCACTTTTGAAACTGCAAACCACCCAGAGGGATATTGGTGTGTTCAAGGATGGAACAAGTCTATGACAACCACCTCAGAAAAGTACAAGAGGAGTGTGAAGAAAGGAAGCATTTCATAGAACCACAGAAGCAATGCTGGGCCTTAGGGATCCACCCAGCCCACAGTACCAAGCCTAGATGGGCACACCGCATAGTCAGAAAGTGCCCAGGGCCAGCCTCCATGTTTTAGTATTGCTGACTTCTTCTAGTGCCATTGGCAGTCAAGAAATCCAGTCAGGTTCTAAAGGTGAGTTACCTCAACCAGAGGGGCAGATAGAGATTTAAAAGTTCAACTAAAAATGTTGTGACTTCTATGTTCATTGCTCTGCATGAAGCCATTCCATCTTGGCAGATAAGGGTGCTAGTCAATTTGGAGGACATACTTCTACTGGGGTAGAAATGTATTCTCACAAAGCTAAGCATCCTCTTACCACACAATCTAGCAATCACACTACTTGGTATTTGCCAAATTGGGTGAAAGTTTATTTCCAAGTCCAAACTTATACACAGTTGTTTATAGCAGCTGTATTCTTAATTTCCATAGGTAGGAAACAAGCAAGATGCCCTTCAGCAGGTGAGTGAGTGATTACACTGTGGTATATCCAGACAATGAAATATTATTCAGAGCTAAAAAGAATAAGATATCAAGCTATGAAAAGACATGGAGGAATCTTCAATGCACATTACTAAGTGAAGGAAACCAATATGAAAAGATTACATACTGTATGAGTCCAACTGGAATATGACATTGTGGAAAATAAACAAAACAAGGGAGACAGTACAAAGGTCTGTGGTTGTTAGGAGTTTGGATGCATAGGCAGAACAGAGGGGATTTTCATGACTGCAAAAATACCCTATATGCTGCTATAATGGAAGATTCATATCATTATGTATTTGTTAAAATCCACAGAATGTACAGCACCAAAGATGGACCCTAATGTAAACTATAGACTCTGGGTGAAAATGTAGCTCTTCAGTTGTAACCAGTTACACTCTGGTGTGGGATGTCGACTTGGGGAGGCTGTGGAGGGAAGGCTGTCCATGGGTGGTGTCAGGGAAAATATGAGAAATCTCTGCTCTCTGCTCAATTTTCCTGTGAACCTAAAACTGCTCTAAACAAATAAAGCCTATTAAAAGTGAACAAGCCTTCCTTTGTTGGTCTGAAATTTAATTTTAACAGGGCATCCTATATTTTTATTTGCTAAATCTGGCATCCCCATAGGAAAAGCACTAGATTTTCAAGTTACACAAATTACAAAGAACATTTTAATGCATGGAGCATATTTTGAGACTGCTTCTCCCCACTCAGCAGATGATTCCCCCATTATCTGCTCCACTGAGAAGAAGGAGAGCTAAGAAGAGCTAGATACCCCAGTACTGGATTTAGTTCATTTGCTACAGTTTGGCTCCCTCTAATGAGCCCAAGAATTTAAAAGTATTTTTATGCCAATTTGGAAACTAAAACTCTTTGTTTACACAAGATTTCTATTTGATCACATCACATTTTATTTACATGTGTACTGTTTCAGTAATTTCGGTAAAGTCCTGGGAAAGCAGAAGCTGGGATTCCAATTATTTTAATGCTCCTCAGTAAGTGAAAATGGCATCCAAAAAATGTTCTCCATAAATGCTTGTTAAATTATTCTTCTCATGTCTCAGATATTTTTAAAGCAGTACATCTGACCTTTAATGCAACATGCTCCCTTTCTGCTAATAGGGCTATCTCTTAGAAGCTTGTTTGCATGGTATCAGTATAAGTTTCGTATTTTATTTATTCAAGGAGCAGTCCTCACCAATTTTTGCAGAGCTGTGATTAGGATCTCTATATTTCTGAAGTCACCTGTCGACACAACTGTGCTTGAATAATTACTTTTAGCAATCTGTAACCTCAGGCAATTCCAGTTGCTACAGCTATGCCTATGCTGAGATTTAGTTACCTGCATATCACCTAGATAACAATAAAGCTCATAAAACTGAACCTATTATCTGCCAGACACATCTCTGGGTTCTTGCATCTTGGAGAGAAGTCTATAATAGAGATACTGACATACATTACACCCCCCCCCACCATCCTGCTGCATACTTACAATATTATTATTGACAGTAAGTGACAACTAAGGCTTGTCATTGACCATAACTGGCTGATCAGCCTGCAACAGATTTAATTTGCTGACATAAAATATTCTCACTTTCTGTCTACCCAGTTTAAACAGATGCCTGAGAAGTCTCATGGAGTCCTATTTCCCAATGGTCAGCCGACTGTTGGTCACTGATTACAGACATTGGAAATTCTTTGATGCAAAAAATCTATTATGAATATAAAGGACTTTCAAGCTATTCATAGAATTTCTTAGAAGCTTTTATTGCAGGCTTTTCCCAAGTCCAAAGCCAAGATAAAATAGCTCAGCATAGCATTCATTTTTAATGACTCTCAAACTAGACCGTAAATCCCTGTTCAGCATGCATTAACTCTCATTGGGATTTTAACAACTGGCCTAAATCTTGCCTTTGCCCACGCTGGATGAAAACCCTTGGCAGAGTCGTGGTGGAGCCAGGAGGCAGGGTCTGAGAACTGCAGAAGTCCTGGCGGCGGGTCAAAATGGGGACAAGCAAGGAAAAATTGAGAAGCCAGACCCTCCATCATGCCGAGTCCTGTGTTGGCCCTCTCCACTCTCTAACCCATCCTGCAAGAAAGAGACAAATTAGGGCTTTATTATTTATTCTCAGTGAACAGAGAAACCTTGGGGAAGTAAATAGGCGGTCAAACATTAAAAACAACTGGTGCAATTAGAAATCAGAGTTTTGGTCTTTAGTGTCTCTGTTAAAAAAAAAGAAAGAAAAAGGTCTAGAAAATATATAATGTTCATTACCAAAATCTGAAATTTGAGACCCAGCCCTCTCACTCACATCTCATCAGTTGCACCCTTGAAAAAATAAGATATAGCAATGCCATGGAACAAAAGCAAAAATTGGCAACCCCCAGCTAGTACAAAATGGACTCAAACACAATAAATGACACTTCTTATCAACAGTGTGAAGTGAATTAGCCACACCTTATAGAGAGAAGGCAAGGATTACCTCCTCTCCCAGGGCGATGCGGTGAAATATATACTCTATGTGCATGTACCTTTGCAAAATATCCACTAGCATATGAAAACCCCATCAGATGAAAAATGCATTATTAAAAATAAATGAAAATTCCATATCCACTCTGCAGAAAGAAATCATTCGGTGGTTTGTGGCCTACACATGCACAAACTTGCTTTTGGAGGTGTGCATAAGAGAAGACAGTGACCCTTGCATAAAACCAGACTGTAAATTCCCATCTGGAACTCCAGGCATTCATTGCTCATGAATTTGCTGCTGTAGGGCATGAAGTGACTCTGGGACTTTTCCCCTTGTTTGCTCTGGCAAGTGTGGTGTGTATCTTTTTTGAATTCTCTTACTCAAAGAACACAATGGATCAGTATCTAACACATGGGCTGCCATTTTTGTGGGGGAGGGGTAGGTAAGATGGTTACTTTAATTACCCATGGAAGTATCTATAGTTAATTATCATCAATTAGTCTGTTATCCTGCCTTTCTTAGCCTTAACCTACACACATGGGATGTAAGACCTAAAATTTAGACCTAATGTCATACTCTGTCTTGACAACAGAGGGAACCATGTGGGCCTAGAGTGACCTAAGCTCAAGCTGTCCTCCCTACTCTGCTCCCAAGGGAAAGGTCATCGCACTAAGGGAATTTCCTTATCATGGAACCAGTGCACTTCCTATCTATCCTTCCTATCTAGCTGGCTTCAGTTCCTTGTCAGTCCACAGAACAATTCAAACAAGCCAATCATGTCCTCCCACAGGAGCCAGGGATCACCTCAGCCTCCTGTTACTATACAGCCCACCTCCCTAAACCCCTGTTTGTATATTCTGTCCCAAGTGCTACCTCCACATGGCCCTGTCTGGCATGTGGTGCCCTCCTCCACCAGGCTGTGGGTACATGGCTAATAAATGGTTGTCAATCTTACCTGTTCAGAGTTAGCTACTGTGGGTTTGGCTCTTCCCCATAGCTGGGGGGAAGGGAGAGATTCCCTCCTTCCCCTACAGGGGGAAGGAGGTGATTAGAGCAACCTATTTCACAATTGGTTAATTCCCCAAATCCCGTTGAGTGCTCCCCACCTAAAATCTGAGCTGCTGTGACAGGTAGCTCAAAGGCCTCCTCCCCTCACACCATGCCACATGGGTCTCTCTGATCCTGTTTTTCAACTTAAAAAATAGTAAGAGTGGTTATATCTCAAATCTTTCCCTCTTTACAAATAAGCAACCAATTTCTCTGAAGACACAAGGCCAGGGAAGAAATATATTTCCTCTGTTAACAAAAGCCTTTCAGACTAAGATGTCTTTCAGGGCACTGTATGGTAGCACAGTCTTCCTCCCTTCTCTTTTTTCTGCTTATAATTTGATTTAAATAATAACCCCACCACATATGAATTATGCACACTTTACTTCACTTGCCTATGAAAATTCTAAAACTTCATCTGCAGCACCCATTAAATAACAGACACTTTATGATCATTCTTTCAGCCATTGTCACTCCACGACTTAAAGATGTTTATGAGAATCACCAGGGTACTACAACTGATCACATCTCCATATCTCCAACCACACTCACTCTTCTCTAAGCCCAACTGTCACCACCAAGCCATCTTCCAGGGGGCTCAGGGGTCTTCCTGACAAGCAGAGTCATGAAACAGCTGGAAATACATGTCCTGCTGACGCGCCCACTGACCTGTGTCCATGCACCAGGCAGTGCAGCCCCTGAGGAAGCCTGTGATTGCAGTACAGGCTCAGCAGGGGGGAACCGGATCCCAGGGCACCAGCCCCTCCAGGACTCCAAGAAGCAAGCTAATGACAGGAATCATTTACAACAGCCCTTTGAAAACTCCCTCTCCCTGTCAGCCGGTGACTACCAAGATGAATGCCACTGTAAGCCATTCAGAAATTCTTTCTTTCCACTTCTTTTACTTACCCAAACATTTATTTAAGACCTATTATTTAACAAGGACTGCCCCAGGTGCTAAGGCTACAGTAATGTATAAATTACAGCTCTCTCCCTTCTTTGACTCACCGTAGTAGGAAAACAGTAAAGAAGCACCATAGGAAAGAAAACATGAATGAGTAAAGGTACAGCCATACAGTGGAATGATATTCAAGGTTGCAAGAGCTATCAAGCCCTGAAAAGATGATGGTGAGCCTTAAATGTAAATTATTAAATGAAAGGGGTCGGTGGGAAAAGCCTACAGACTACGCTTCTGACTATAGGACATCTGGAAAAGGTAAAACTATAGCATCAGTAAGGGTGCCACAGTGGCTGTGAGCTGGAGGGGAGGGAAGAACAAATGGGAAAGCCTAGAGTACAGTGAGGGCAGTAAAATTATTCATCATGAAATCATACTGGTGAACACATGTCATTATTCATGTCAAAACCCATAGAGAGCAACACCCAGGGTGAACCACACTGTACACTGCGCACTTTAGTTAATGATTCTGTGTCAATATTGACTCATCAATTGTAACAAGTATACCACCCTAGTGGAAGAGATAAATAATGGAAGGATGTAAGCAGAGAAGAAGAGAACATGGGGAATCTCTATCGCTGAATTATTCTGTAAACCTAAAAAACTATTCTAAAAAACAAAATGTATTAATTTAAAATAAAAAGTTGAGGCCAGTTTTGGTGGCTCATACCTGTAATCCCAGCTGTTTGTGAGGTAGAAATAGGGGGTCATGGTTTAAGTTCAGCCCAGGCAAAAAGTCATCAAGACCCATCTTAAAGAACAAGCCAGACATAAGTCCAGCTAGACAGAGGCAAGAGAATCTTGGTCCAAGGCTGAGCCCGGGTAAAAACAGCATCATGAGACCCCATCTGAAAAATAACTAAAAGCAGAAAGGGCTGGGTGCATATCTCAAGTAAAAGAGTTCTTGCATAGCAACCTCAAGGCCTTGAGCTCAAACCCCAGTACTGCCAAATAATAATAATAATAATAAATTAAATTAAAAATTGTATAGAAAATGCCAGTTTAGCACCAATCCTGACTTTTAAAATAACTAACAATGTCTGCCCAGTGTTTCACAGACCAGTGACAATCTTCCCATCAATCTGTTACTGTTTCCATGCTGCAAAGGACAAAAACAAGGCAGTGAGCCTTGTTTCCTTGATTCCTAAAGTTTGATACTGGCAGGCCCAGGTCATTCTCAACACCCTTAGTCCTCATACCTGAAGGACACCACAAGAGCTGCTTGTGAAGGGGACTATTTGCTCCGCCTGGGGTGGGATGGCAGTGGATCCTTAAGTATTCAGATGTCATTTAGATGGTGGATCTGGAGGCTCTGCCCTTGTGCCCCGCAATAGATCAGCCCAGAGAAAAAATTAAGAAGTAGTGACTCTTCTTCACTGGAATCTTTACCAGCCATTCTCAAACTAGGACAAAGAGAAAGAAGTTCTCTTAAAATAACAATAATTTGCAAGCAATAATCACTTTTAATAACCACTTAAATGACTCAAAGCTGACCTTTAAGCATCAAGCAATGACTCCCTGTCCAAGGCTGTCATTCATCTTCCTTGTGCTGTCTGTGTCGATGTTTCACTTGCATATAACAAACCAAACTCAAGTAATTCTTATTATTCCAATGGCCTCATCAATCCAAAAGCAAATGGAAGATGCCAAAAATGTAAGAGTAGAGAATTCCATCTGATAAAGATGCATGGCCACAAGAGCACAATGAATACATGGTGTGAAGGGCCTGTGTCCTTAGGGAACCAAGTGGCCACTCATGACAAAAAAAAAAACCTTTTCAATTTTAAAAGCTAAATCCTGAATTTGTCTGAAGTAGTGGTTTAACCCATATTTATGTCTTAACACACTGAAGAGCTGTATTCTGTATTTCTCAGAAAAGAAATATTTCCCTCAAAAGATTCTATGGTAATATTTAATCATATTAATTAGGCCCCATTTTACTCATATAACTAACCTTCTTTTACATCAAGCAATAAACTTAAGTAAAATTTCTAAGGGTTGGATACACACACAGAGAGAGAGAAATCTAAGTAACCTGGGATAAATTAAGCCATCAAAGAATGCCATAACTTTTTTGGTTCAGTATGACACTTGTCAGAACACCACTCATTCACTCAGCAGGAACTTAATACAAACTATTATTAAGCTTATCTGTTTAATTAGTAAAACATCATCAGAACATAAGTCACAGATCTGGGGACAAGGGATTCTGTATACACAAATTTTCTTGAGGGGGTTCCTGTGTAAGGAATTTTGAGTAAGTTCTTGCCTGTTTTTATGTGATTGGGGCCTTGCTCCTTGGAGTCTCTCTCAAGGCTGTAAATGTGATCAAATCTTCATTCACCTCCTAAGCCAGTAGAACTCCATGGGGTCATCTTAGTTTGCTCCTTACACAAAAAAACCCTAATGCCAAGCATTAACCGTCAGTACCAACCATGCTAAGAAAGGGGGACCCACATTGCCAAGTTTACCAAGTACAAAGGATTTTAAAAACATACTTTAATATTTGTTAATGAAGAGATGAAGTGGAAAAAATATGCTTTAAACATATGTAAGAGTCTTCAAATCCCTAGGAATAAAATATAAATTAAAATATATTTGAAAACAGATACAAAAAGAATTTGTGCAAAACCATGACAATTTTGGTACTATTCAAACAATATCTACCACAATGTTTGAAAGAAATCAATTAGGAATCATATTTGTATCTTTAGTTTACAATTAATAATTGAAAGACATAATGAATCCAAAAACATTATCAAAGAAAATTAAGAAGTTATGTTGATTTATACAAGAAGTCATATTACCTTCTCTTAATTAATACAGCTACATTCATAACCATGTAGACTATAGGGTGTACATGGAATTTTTTTCTCTTTATTGACATTTATCTAGTCTTCTCTCCACAATCATCTTTAAATTTCGGGCTTATATTTGTTCCTGAAGCTGAGTAAAAAAGCCCTTGCAAACACTTCTGAATTAGGTTGTAAAACCTCTGGGGTCATCTGCATTTGCAGACCGTCAGTGTGCAGTGCCCTCTGCTGGCCAATTTACTAAACATCATGATAAACAAAATTCTTGTGTATTGTCACAACAGTGGGAGTTAGGTGGAGGGCAAAGGTTTTTGTGGAATTAGAGATATAATTCTAGATAATCACCATTCAACTTGTAGGTCCTTTATATTGAACGAACATTTGCCTCTATGGCACAAAACAAACAGAAATCTACCTTGTGGGAAGAAATATCCATTGCAAAAAATAGAACACATTTAGAGAATTAGACTGCTTCTGCCTGCTGGGGTTTTAGATCAAAGGTTAGTCCATCTGTAAGCTCTTCCTGCACAGCCTCTCCACAGTTGCAGTGACCATTTGAACTGAGCTGTCCAGCTTTTATCTTCTCTGTGAGCTCATCCACACCCAGGGCACCAGAAACAACCAATACATCTGTGCCCATTCTTGTTTAGTTTCATTTCATTATCAAAAGCTATAGAATTAACCATAGGGCCAGAATTAGCAACATGGTCACAGGCTTCCTACTGATGAGTTTACAAAGTTGCCCTGGACCTCAGAAATACAGTGTAACTTTTCATCATCAAAGGTGGAAAACACAAGATAGGCAGTGTAAAAAAGCTCCAGTCGGGTACTCGTTAACACAGAGACAGCACGGTGCTGTGCTGGGACGGACAGCCTTTGCACACAACCTTCATTTGGCTCCAGGTCAGATTCTTGTGTCCAGGGCTACCATGGAGGGAGACAGAAGGACAAGGAAGCCGCTTTCTGGAGCAAGTGTGGAGCAGGTGGAGGCCAACCTCTGAGACAAGAAGTCATCTGGGCTCTTCTGAAAGGGCTCAAATTGAGTCTGCCTTATCTGGAGTAAAACAAAAGTAACTTTAAGGAATCCTAGAGACACACTCTACAACGTGTTTGGAGAGCACTGGAAAAACAGAAAGACAATTCAAATCATTGTCTTTGACTACTTAACCAATATGTCTGGAAGTCTTTCAAGTAAGAAACAAAATCTGGATATTATAAAGAAAAAAATTATGTAATTTGACTCCCTAAAATAACATATTTTTGCTTTGCAAAACAATATTAGCTAAATGTCAAAATACAAAGGACAAACTGGGAAATTATATATACAGCATATATGAAAAAGCTAAAGTTTTCACAATTTAAAAAAGTGTTTATGCACACCAGTAAGAAAAATACCAACTAATGGGAGACACATGGGCAGTTTTCACAGAGAACGGAAATAAAGATTGTTTTTAAGTACTTGTCAAAATGTTCAATCTTGCTAATGATTAGTAAAATGCAAATAAATAATTTTTTAATCTAACAAGTGCCAAATTAGTACAAATAAAAAAATTTGCAAGCTTTTTGTATTAAAGTAGGAGTAAGCAAGCTCTCTAATATGTTGTTGACAAGAATATAAATTTCTACAGCTTTTGCGGAGGACAATTTGACTGACAGTATTTGTCCTAATCAATGTTGTAAGTTTGCCCACACATATATAGGTATGTATCCCATACATCCATGCACATCAGTGCATTCATTATATCATAATTTTAATAGCAGCCTAAATATCCATCAGGGGAGGCTGAATAAATAAATCATTGCATATTCATACAGTAGAATTCCATACCATGATTTAGAGTGGGGACAGAATTAGGTGGAAGAGGAAATGGGAAGATTTCTGGTGTGTCCTTCACTAGAAAATGTCCAGAGTAAAGATCATCATACACTGTGTTTGCAAAGTGACAAGGATGTTTATTTATCAAAAGTGTCACTTCTTTGGAAGAGAAGTTAGGGTGGGAGAAACGCAAGCAGCAGGAAGACAGGTCCCACTACGTAGTAAACTTTACATACTTGATTACTCTAGTTCATTTTTTGGGGAAGGGTAGTACTGGGTTTGAACTCAGTTCTTCACTCTTACTGGACAAGCACTGCACCACTTGAGACATGTCACCCTTTTTGTTCTGGTTATTTTAGAGATAGAGCTCACCTTTCGCCCAGGTAGGTCTAGGCTTCAATCCTATTTATGCTTCCCGCTGTAGCGGGGATGACCGGCCAGTTTACTCAGTTATTTGTTAGGGGGGTGGGGGGGTCCTTGTTAACTTTTTGTCCATGTTGATCTCCAAACGTGATCCTTCTGATCTCTGCCTACCAAGTAGCTAGGATTACAAGCTTGAGCCACCAGTGCCAGGCAAGGGGTTCAGTTTTTACTGTAATTTCCTTTTTCAAAAAAACATTTTAAGCTATATTAAAAAATAAAAATAAAATAGTTTCTGCCGGGTATCGAGGGGGAGAGGGAGGGGGCACAGTGGGTGGTAAGGGAGCAAGTGGGGGCAGGGGGGAGAAATGACCCAAGCATTGTGTGCACATATGAATAATAAAAAATAAATAAATAAAAATAAAAACAGAACTCTCTCCCACAACTTCGCTGCTACAATGTGATTGTACATGGACGTGGGAAAGGAAGTCTTTCTTTATAGCTTCTCGTTTGTTAAGTGCAAGCATGGGTAGCAAGCATGTTGAGCACTTGACTTGCTGGGAAGGGGCTCACAGCTGTTCAGCAATCAGAACTGGGTTTTAGGATCTAGGTGAGGCTGCTCAGCCCCTATGGCCCCCACTACTGTGGAGGTGGAGGGTTCTCAGTGGAGGTGCTGGCCTGAGAACTCAGTGACTAAAGGCATTTTTAAAAGCATGAAAGCATGCTCTGGGTCAGCCATCCTCACTTATTCCAGGGGTGTATCCCTAGCTTAGCGAATTCCCAGGGTTCTACGTGAGAAGGAAGAACGTGTGGCTCCAGGTACTAGAGAAAAAGCCAGACAGAGCTGAGAGGCGCTGCAAAGCCCCGCAATTTGTTTCTATTAGATTTACCTTTTCAGATTACACCAGTAATCTGAGCTCATTAGGGTATTTGTCCCCCTGAACCTGGCCTGCTCCTCTTCACACAATGTCCTGTAGGTTTATTCATGTTATCACAAAAGAAAGAATCTCCTTTCTTCACAAAAGAAAGAGAATTCTTTTTTTTAAGGTGGAATGGCATTTCACTGTGTACATACGCCACATCTTTTTAATCCATACATCTGTTGATGAACAGTCAGGCTGACTCCAAACTTTGGCTGCTGCAAACTGTGATACTATGAACCTGGGTGTTCGGATATCCCTCACATACTGATTTCATTTCTTCTGAGCATATACCAAAGAGTCGGATCACTGAATGACATAGCCGTTTTATTTTTAGTTTGTGAGGAGCCTCCATATTGTTTTCCGAAATGGCTGTATCAATTTACAATATCACAAACAGTGGTTAGTAGATATAAAATTACAAAGGGATAGTAGGAATAGATTCTAATTTCTACTAATCGGCCAGCTGACTATAATTAATAACAATGTATATTGTGTATTTCAATGACTAGAAGAGAGGATTTTAGATATTCTTTTCATAAAGAAGTGATAGTTAAGATAATACGTATATTGATTACTGTGATCATGTATCAAAATGTCACCTTGCACCCCACAAATATAGGCAATTATTACTTGACAACTGAAAATAAAACTTTTAAAAATGCCTCATAAAAAGGAGACGAAATGAGCAGCACCAACACTATAAAAATATGCAAGGATGACCTCTAAGAGTTTATTGTCTTCAAACTTTTCAATGATGGACCCCAACCACAAAAAATTTTGAGATGTACCTGCATTCTGTATGATTGCATAAATATATATTTACTTATCCCTGTATTCACGATTATGCACATTACATAACAGTTGCAACTCAGAAGTGCTGAAAGTGTAATCAACATCATGAAGATAGTTTTACTGCTTTGGTTCTCACCAGTTGGAAATGACAGCTGAAAAGGACCCTCATACTAATGGGCTCTTGGTGCACACAGAGATCGCCAAACCTAGTAAAAATTTAAGGAACTTCTAAATGAGCCCTGGTAAAACCATTCCAGGAATGGGGGGAGGGGAGATAAAGGAGGATGATGGAGAGGTGAATTCAAATATGATACGTACTAAGAACTTTCACGAGTGTCACAATGTACCCCCAGCACAACAATAATATAAATAAATGAAAAGTAAAAAAAAAAATTTTTGTTAACTTTTTCTTTTATTTATTTATTTTCCTTTATTGTTGTGCTGGGTGGGGGTACATTGTGGCATTTATAAAGGGGAACAGGAACTAGAGAAAAGGTTAGATCAAAAAGAATTAACCTAGAAGGTAACACCCATGCACAGGAAATCAATGTGAGTCAATGCCCTGTATAGCTATCCTTATCTCAACCAGCAAAACCCCTTGTTCCTTCCTATTATTGCTTATACTCTCTCTACAACAAAATTAGAGATAAGGGCAAAATAGTTTCTGCTGGGTATTGGGGGGGGAGCGGGAGGGGGTGGAGTGGGTGGTAAGGGAGGGGGTGGGGGCAGGGGGGAGAAATGAACCAAGCCTTGTATGCACATATGAATAATAAAAGAAAAATGAAAAAAAAAAAAAAGATTCTTACAATGTATCAATTATATCATACTTGAATTCACCCCCTTCACCACTCCCCTTTTTCTCCCCCTCCCCCCATTCATGGAATAGTTTCTCTTTTTTTTTTTTTTTTTTCTTTTTTTGGCAGTGGTACTGGGGTTTGAACTCAGCGCCTCACACTTGCTAGGCAGGCACTCTACCACTTGAGCCATTCCACCAGTCCCATGGAATAGTTTCAACAGGTATCATTTTTGCATTTACATGCATTTGTACACATTTTTTGCACTGTATTCATCCTCCTACCCCCTTTCTCTGCCAACTCTCCCCTCTGACTGGTGACAACCCTCCCCCTGGGCAGGACCTGTTCTGCCCTCCTGTTCTCCAATTTTGCAAAAGAGAAAAAATAACAAGAAAAACATGACATTTTTGTTTGTTCAAGGTAAAGGTAGTTACACAGGGAGTTTCCTTGTGATATTTCCATGTATATATGTTTTATACCTCCAATTGGCTTATCTCCAGTCTATCTTTGTCCCTTTCTTATGGTGGTTTAAGTCAGTTTAAGATTTCTCTATTCATTCTTATATAGACAGTGTATCACTCATATTCAAGTTCTTAGTTTCCCTGCTCTTCCTGTGCCTGACCTCCCTTAGTGTGGCCAGTGTTTCATAATTTTGCTGCATTTGTATTAGGTCTGTATTCCAAATACAAGAGAGAACATGTGAACTTTGCCCTTCTGAACATGGCTAACTTTACTTAAATGATATTCTGCAGTTCCAACCATTTACCTGCAAATGACAAATTTTCAGTCTTCTTTGTGGCTGAGTAAAATTCCTTTGTATAATACAATATACAATGGATATTTATTTTTAAAAATACCAAATTTTCTGCCACCTAGCAAGTGTGAAACCCTGAGTTCAAGCCTCAGTACCACCAACAAAAACAAACAACAACAACAAAGAAAACACTTCATGGACTGGTGGAGTGACTGAAGTGATCGAGTGCCTGCTTAGCAAAGCCTAATAAGCATGAAGCCCTGGGTTTAAGCCCCAGTACCACCAAAAATAAATAAGTAAATAAAAGAATTTTTTAAATAAATCGACACTAAATGTGAAATGATTTTCCTGTGACTAGAAGGGTGAAATGCAGCTGGCAGATGATCTGATCTTCAGGACAGCCTGTCCCTGATAATGGGACATTCAGATGCACATTAATCTCCCTTCAGAAAGGCAGCAACTGCATGGTGAGTGTCAGGTCCGTGCACTCAGCTGATCATAGCCATGGGTGCAGAAGCTGTGCAGAACATTCTACCAACAGTCATTTACAGAGTTAGAGAGAAGCTGAATTGAATGCCCCTTGTTCTCAAAGTCAGAAGTGTGAATTACATAGACTTAGGAAATCATAGCAAGCAAGATCCTAATCCTCTCTCATTGACTTGGCTCTGGTAAATATTTTGTCATCTGGTGGAGTATAAATATTCCCAATAAGCCCTCATCGATTTCCTTCTTTGAGCACTGAGAAAAATCATTAAGGCTTGGACAAGTGCCAAGTTCTTAGTGGCGGAGCTATTTGTGTATCAGAGTTTGGTCTCTTTTTATTTTTAATTTATTTTTGTTGTTGTTGTTTTTCTGGGTAGGGCATTTATAAGAGTGTTTACAATGTATCAAGTATACATACTTAAAGACACCCCCCTTCCACTACTCTCCTTTACCCCTTCCTTCCCCCATTCCTGGAATAGTTTCAACAGGTCTCATTTTTGCATTTATATACATGTGTACACATGTAACTTATGTAAATGCTGCAATGTACCCCCACTGAGCACAACAATAAAAAAACAAAGAATGCAGTGACATTTCTATGAAAACCATAGTGAAGCATGTACTGAAAATACGGGAAGTGGTCAAGAGATGTTTTATAGTGTTAAGATCTGAATACACCAGAACCCCGGAGGGTCAACTGTTAGACCCCTGGAGACCATCAGAGTCAGGAAGACACAGAAATGGAATGAACAGCCAGTGAGGCACATTCCATTGGTAGCTTGAAAATGGCTGTGATGGAGTTGGGATGTTGCTAACCCTGATTTGCAATCATGATTTGGGGGGTGCCATGGAGAGAGCCAACTTTCCAGCACACCTCTGAGAAGACTGTATTTCAGGCAGGTGAATATATGCTGTTATTATTATATATACATATTATCTATACTTTATATAGATGTCTCTCATTCATATGCCCATCATAATGTTTACTACATATACGTATGTGTGTATATATATATATGTATATATATATTGCATAGTTATGTCTGTCAGAGTTAGATGCAGAGCAGGAATAGAAGAAAGAGAACTTATGACAGATGGTAAAGATTGGACGAATGTAGTCAGAGAGAAGATAGAGCCTGGTGTCACACTGAAGATGTATTTAAGATGCAAAAATGATGGTTTGCTAGTGAGTTGCTGGAAAATGAGAAAATGACAATACTACCCAGTGTCTTGAGTGACTTGGGTGATGATTCCACTTATTAAGATTGTGAAGATGAGTAGAAGAACAGAACTCTGAAGAATGAAGAGAAAGAGAAAGGCTGTGTGGAAACATATTCCTGAAA
Organism: Castor canadensis; assembly: GCF_047511655.1. NCBI lineage: Eukaryota > Metazoa > Chordata > Mammalia > Rodentia > Castoridae > Castor > Castor canadensis. Next base: position 8,126,310 of record NC_133389.1, read on the forward strand.
GACATCTGAGCAATACAAGGGCAAGGTCAGGTAGGTATTTGTACAGTACTTAAAACTTGTCTCACCTTTCACTTAGCAAACAAAAATTATAGTGCTTAACAAGTGCTATAAAAGAAAGGAATGCTAAAAACGATGAGTTTTTCTTGGGATAGTGTAATCATCATCATAAAATCCATCCCGTACACTTCCATATTTGCCTTCTTAAAATATTATTATGATTATCAATTCTGTTTTCAAAAATTGTCAATGACTCCCTGGGTTTGCTAAATAAAATCAAAACTCCTGGCACTCAAGATTGTTCACAATTGAATCTCAAGCACACATTACTCTTACCTCTCACTGGTTCTCTACAAACTCCAGCAAATTAAAATATTCTCTCATCATCATCACTTCTGGAATTTTCCTGATTCTATATTTTATCATATCAGCCTCTCTGCTCATTGTTCTCATTTCACCTCTTCAGTTTCCATTAACTCAGATCATCCACTTTCACTGCATAAAGAAGCATACCAATGGTAGTGCACACCTGTAATTTCAACACTCCCAAGGTAGGGCCAGGAGGATGGTGACTACATAGACAGCCTAGCTACACAGCAAGAGCCTATCTCAACAGGAAAAAAAGATCTCACTCAAAGCTCATGACATCTTCCTAATACTAACAAGAATATGAGAGTAGGAGGATCAAGCAAAATGGAAGACTGCTGACATCTATATAGCCCAGTAGCAGCTAACTACCCTGAAAAAAGGAAGATCAGGGGTCCCCAAAAAAGCACCCACAGGGTCCCATAACCAGCAAGAAGCAAATAGAAAACACAAATAGAAAAACAACTATTCCTATGGGAAGAACAACTCACAACTCAACACTCCCAATCCACCACCTCTGAAGTCTCCACATAACTCCAGGCTCCATTACTTGGTACTCAGTGGAAAGTCCTGCTTCCCAGAACACACAGGAGCTTAAAGCTCCATGCTCCCCATCACTATACAACCTGCTACCTTCACCCTGAAATGCCAGGGAAACCAACACCCTTGTATAAGCAAGACCAAGGGTTCCTGCCACTCCATGGGTAACAGAAAGCACAAGTCAGCAGGTTTGTTTACCCCATGCCTGCAGCAGCTGCCATGGCTCTTAGAAGACCATGCCCCAACACAAGTAAACCCCAAGGCCCCTTTTGCCTTGTGGGCACCAGACAATTCAAGCCCCTTGGTTTGCTGCTCCACAGGCATCCCTCAACTTGCTACTCAGTACCAGGACTCCATAGCCACACATGCAAGTGAACTCCAGGCTTCACACTTTGCTATTCTGCTGATGCCAGCAGGCTTCCCTCCCTACAGAACACAGAGATCCAGCACTAATCACCAAGCCCTCCCATGGAAGATACCCCACTGCCCCATCAAAGAGCAGGAACCAAGCTCCTCCAATGAGTGGTAACTGCCGTTCTGTGGGTGCCAGGAAACATGCTTCCCTAAGACACAAAAAGGCCCAGCACTTCCCACTGTGTCTAACCAGACAGCCCCCACTTCTCCATTAAAGAGCAAAAATGCCTGATTCTTCACTGAGAGGAGGAAAGCTGTAATCTACTACTCAGTGAGTGACACCAGAAGGCCTGACTCCCAAGGTGCAAAGAGACCCAGCACTCCCCACTGTGCCTGACAGCTGGAGACCCCCTGTGACCCATCAAAGAGGGAGAATGCCAGGTTCCCCGCTGAGGAGAAGAAGCTGTAACCTGCTACTCTGTGGACAGCACCAGAAGGCCTGCTTCCCCAAAGTGCACAGAGGCCCAACACTTCCCACCTCACTGGCCTACAGGAGAATCCAGCTGCCCCTGCCTAAGATCTGGAACCCCAGCCCCCCCACCACTGAGTAGCAATCTGCTACTTTGCAGCTGACAGAAGGCTGGCTTCCCAAGGTGCACAGAGACCCAGCTCTCCATACTGTCCCTGACAGCAAGAGATCCCTTGCTCCCCCATTAAAAAGTGAGAATCCCAGGTTCCCCCACTGAGGGGAGGAAGCTGTAACCTGCAGAAAGCTCACAGAACACCAAATTGTCAGGACCAAAAGAAAAACACCCCCAGACACATCATAATCAAAGCACTCAATGCCCAGAACAAAGAAAGAATTCTGAAAACTACAAAAGAGAAAAGACAAGTCACGTGCAAAGGCAAACCCATTAGAATAACACCAGATTGTTCAATTCAAACTCTAAATGCAAGAAGGTCATGGAAAGACATAATTCAAGCCCTGAAAGAAAGCAATTGTCAACCTACACTAATCTACCCAGTGAAACTATCCTTCCTAATTGAAAGAGAAATTAAAACATCATGGTATTGGCACAAAAACAGATATGAAGACCAATGGATTAGAATAAAAGATACAGACATAAACCCATGTATCTATAGCCAACTGATCTTTGACAGAGGAACCTAAAACACATGATGAAAAAAAGGCAGTCTCTTCAACAAATGCTGCTGGGAAAACTGGATATCCACAGGTAGAAGACTAAAACTAGATCCCTGTCTTTCACCCTGTACCAAAATCAACTCAAAGTGGATCAAAGACCTTATTATAAGATCTGAATCTTTGAAACACCTCTAAGAAGCAGTAGGAAATACACTGGAAGTGATAAGTATAGGGAATAATTTCCTAAACAGAACTCAAAAGGCTCAGCATCTAAGAGAAACAATGAACAAATGGGACTGCATCAAGCTAAAGAGCTTCTGCACAGCAAAGGAATCAGTCATCAGACTCAAAAGACAGCCCACAGAATGGGAGAAAATCTTTTCCAGCTACTCTTCTGATAAGGGAATAACATCCAGAATCTATAGGGAACTCAGAAACTCAGTCTCCAAAGAATCAACACCCCATTGAAGAAATGGGCACATGAATTAAACAGGGAATTCTCAAAGGAAGAGGTACATATGTCCAATAAATATATGAAAAAGTGTTCAACTTCCCTGGTTATAAAAGAAATGCAAATCAAAACAACACTTAGATTTCATCTTACCCGGAAAGCAGTATAGCAATTCCTCAAAAAACTAGAGATAGAACTGCCATATGATCCAGTGATACCACTCCTGGGCATTTACCCAAAAATACTTAAGACAGGATACAGTAGAGACACCTGTACTGATTGATGTTCATCGCAGCACTATTCACAATAGCCAAGTTTTGGAAACAACCTGGGTGCCCTACAACTGATGAATGAATTAAGAAATTGTACATATACACAATGGAATATTACTCAGCCATAAAGAATAATGACATGAGGTTTGAAGGCAAATGGATACAATTGGAGGACATCATGTTAAGTGAAGTTAGCCAGGCTCAGAAACACAAAAGCTACATGTTTTCTCTCATATGTGGAAGATTGATCCAAAGGTAAACATGTACACAAAAACAAGCATGACCATATACAAACTCAAAAGTAGAACATGTTTGAAATAGTGGAACTACTCTATGGAACTCAGGGAAAGAGGGAAAGGAAACGAGAATGATAGAGCATCAGTAATATCACATACCATAAGATTCAGGATATAAGAAAGTGTACTGAAAGCTGTTGAAAAATGGGGGTTGGGAGGTAAAGGGGTAAGGGGAGAGTAATGGAGGAGATGAACAGACCAAAGTAAAGCACACCCACAGTGGTCATACATTGAGACACCCCTTTGAATGTCAACCTAAATATTAATAACAAAAACCAGGACTGTAAAATAGATACAGTGGGGGGGGGGCGTACTAGTGGGAGGGAGAGGGATAAAGAAAGGAAATTAAGGTGACAGTGTATGGTAGAATGACTTCATATACCTATATGAAACAGAACTAAGAAACCTCTTGCAACTGCTTTAAGTGGGTAGGGAGGGAGCTTTGGGGGAGAGATGATTAAGGCAATGTCAATAATTTCCAATATAAGTCTAATCAGAATTGTCACTATGAATCCCCCCTGTATAATGAATGCATCCTAATAAAAAAATTATTTAAAAGAAATGAGAGTAGACTGTGTAAGAACTGTAGGAACCATTTTGAGAACAGAGCACCCACTTGGGCATCAAAGGGCGAGTGGAAGCCTTCCTGATTATGATATAGATGCTGAATAGTTGATTAAGATGTCTGAGCTGGTAATGGCCCAAGTGGTAGAGCACCTGCTTAGCAACCATGAGGCCCTGAGTTCAAACCCCAGTACAGGGGGAAAAAAAGACATCTTGGCTTCAATTTACTCATTTATGAAATGAAATACCACATGTGTTCTGAAAATTCAGTGAAACTAAAGGAAACAAATGCTTCCAAACTCTCACAAGCAATAAACATGTAAGAGAGTTTACAAAGTCATTTTAACCCATGTGTCCTTTCAATAAATGTAAGAAGTAATGTTTCTTCTATAAGTTCACATTACAGTGCTGACACTGTTGGAGGTTCTTATCACCACCTGGTGAATCTGGCTTGTCAGGATAAAACGTAACCACATAACCCCAACTATTCCCTTTAAAGTAAACATATGATTGTGTCTTTCTCTATTATCTGTATAGCATTATCATCTTTATTAGATAGCATCATCTATCTTCGTATTTATTTTCATAATATGTAAACTTTTACCACAATACAAAGTACCTTGTTGAACATCAACAAATATTAATTGAATTAGTGAATTGGTTGACTGGTTTCAATTGCAAATTTATTTGGCATTAAAACATTACTCTTCATATTGAGAAACTGAAAATGAAGAGCCAAAAAAAGCATTCCAGAGGAGGAAGAGAGAGATGGAAATATAATGGAGGGGGTGAACTTGTTCAAGATACACTGTGCAAATGTATGGAATTATCACAATGAAATCCCTTCATATTATTAATGTATGCTAATTAAAAAATAAAATAAAAATTTTTTAAAGAATATTTCATGGTAGAAGGCATTTTCATATAATCTGTTGCTTTATTAATTCACTCATTCATAAAGACACACACTGAGGACCTCAAGTCTCCTTCTGCTGGTTGTGCCCTTCAGTAGGTCATGTCTCTATGTTTAACACTTGTAGTTCTTTCTGCCAGGAATGCTCACCTGACCCCCGCAATGAACACAGTACAATCCCCTAATCTGCCAAGAGAAAAATCCAAAATAAAATAGCTGGAACTCATGGGAAAATCAGTGCCAAAAATGCACACAAGAAAAAAATGGCAAGAGAATTATGCAGATAGAAGACTTTCTTTTATGATATGTTATTGCACTTATCAGCAGCCAGTTTTTGCTCGATCCATAAATGACACCTACTGTCTATCCTTGATCAGTAAAACTCATTCCCTCCTATGTCCCAAACAGTGTATCTCCAGGACAAGTTCCTCCTGGATCCTCTTTGTAAATATCTTGAAGCTGCCAAGGGCTCTTAAGACTCAGTCCTTCCTTATCAAAAAATAGATGCTTTTTTTTTTCCATCTGGTGCCTATTTCTTCTGACCCATCCTTTTGATCCAACAAAAGTCAAAACAGTTGCATACATTTATTGAAAGTGTACTCTTGATATCACTTAATCTTCACAGTAATCCTATGTTGCTGGCACTTTCAATGTTCCCATTTTAGGGATGAATCAACAGAGTCTTGATGGGTTGAATAATTTGCCAAGGGTCTTAGGGTTAGTACACATACAGCTACTGTAAAATTTGAAATCAAGACTTTCTGATTCCAAAGTTCAAAATCTTACACATTTATGACAATGCTCCTATACAGCTCCACTCAAAAGTGCTTTCGTCAGTTTTCCCCCACAGGTATATTCTCTGTCTTTTATTTCTACCCTGATTACTGACTACGTATTTCCTGAACTTTTGTACTTAGAATCTATGTCAAGAATGGCTCCTAAATTGATAGCATCATCTTTCTCATGTAGAAACTAGTTTGAACAATATTAGATATTTTGGACTACAAATGACATTCTCTTTTCTCTCTGTAGATATTACTGTGTTAAGCATCAATGAAGGTTGCATGCTAATGTGGAGAAGAAAATAGACACAAAATGCTCCTAAACTCTTGCCTGTGGTGAAATGCATCAGTGACTGATGATTAGCACATAAAAAGGCCACATGAACAAAAAGAGGCTTAATAAAATGTTGATGAGTTTCTTTTCTTAAAAGGTTAATAACCAGGAATACTTCCAAGCTAGTATTCATAACCAAGCTAGTTTCATTCATAACCCTACATTGCAAACAAGAAACTTTTCAAACTCTGATATTGTCCATCAACCAGAATTTGGGGCTACCTAAATTTGTGCTGTCTTGTTGCCATTAATATTAATTTAGAAAACAACATTTATATTAATCATTATTAAGGAATGCATTTCTTCTACATCATCTCCTTATGAAAATCATAATTCTATAGAATTACTAGCCATATTTTATTTAAGAAACCATCATTTTTTTCTTTCAGGACATTTGTGTCTTTAGTATTGAAGAAAGAGCCAGACTAATCCTATACTAATCCTAAAAGCTGTAATCCTCTTTTCATTTTCAAATCCCTATCAGTACAACGTGAACAGCATTTAAACAACCACTGCCTCTTCTACTTGCAGTGCTTTACGTGGCAAAGTGATTTTCCCAAAGACTCATATCATCTTAAAATCACACTTATCCAGGTCCATGAGCCTTCTGAATCCATCTAAAATGAGAAGAGTTGAATTGGAGAGAGGCTTCTAGCCCCACCCTCATAAGTGTCTGCCAGATGACCTCAGGCATTGTACAGTAACTTGGGAATCCCAGTTGCCAGTGGCTCCTGCCAATGGTGGGTCTCAACAGAAGACTTTGCTCCCTCTAGAGCAGGAACTGCTTGGTTTATCAACTCCCAGCAGGCTTTCCACAGTAGGTACAGTCTTAAAAGTGCAGTTATAGAACTGGAGTTGGCAGGGGCCTCCCTTCATAATTGAATCTGAGCTCTCTGGGAATTCACTGCTTTGACTCTGGACTGCAGGCAATCTTGACCTTCCCTTCACTCAGGTCTCTAACTGAATCAGGTCTTATAATTATCCCTGCAGCCATGCCAAACTCCATCTGTATCTTAGAGTTGGGAATTAAATAAGGGAAACAGAATCCTTTTCATCAGCAGGAGCTCCTGACCAGTTCTTCAGTATCTGACTTTTAGAATGCTGTAATGGATCACCCAGAGCAAACTTTCAGAGAACCTGTTCTATGTAAGGTGGTATTCTAGAATTTCCCAAAATTTAGGAACAAAATTTTGCAAACTATCCATGGCTTCTCAGGGGAATTCTAAGTTCTTGTCAGATATAATCACAGGCCTTTTGTTCCACCTCCACAGGAATTTGCTAGAGAGAAAAGACAAATTTTCTTTTCATTTTTCCTTTTATCATTTGGGGGAAATTTCAGTAAAAATTCTTAGGGAAAGTATCTCCATCTGTAGAACAGGTTTTAAATAAATTATCCGTGTTCATAGTATATACACTGTTGTACAAGTACAAAACCCTACTTTTGCATCTTCAGTGTTTTACTTTATTCTGACAGTTAAGGCACAAAAGGTCACCGTTTTAAAAAATCACTGGGGAAAGCACAGTAAAAAAATGACTGCCTGATTTGAGAGTTTCCAGGAAACATTTTCCCACAATGTTCCATGCCATGTACCACGTGCATTCCGTGCACAAAGCTAGGAAGTTGCACATTCGCTCTCTTCTGAGACTGGTTGTAAATATACAGTAGGTGTTTGATCACTTGCAGAAAGTACTACCTCTAACTCCCTCACAGTGTAACTAAACCCCTCTGAAGGTGTATGGCGAAATGAATAACTTGCTGCGTTTGTCTCGCAGCTGAGGAATAGGACTGCAAATCCCCTCAGAGGATTGGCCCATCTGGAGGACCTAGAGGCTTTCCTTTGCTCCCTTCACTCTAATAGTTGAAAACTGATGCAAGTCACACCTGAGACCCAGTTAACTTGAATGGAGACTGCCTGCCTGAAAGTTAGCTCAGCCCACTCCCAATATGGGAGAGGAAGCAGTGGAGACCTGACAAAGCCCACTTTAACACAGATCTCTACAAGATCTTGGCATGCAACCTGAGATTGGCATTACCTATGTCTGGCATCCTGCAGTAGGAGAATAGCCACCCCAACAGCCCTCTCCCATTCCAATCCTAACTCGTCTCTCTTTTCCCTATCTACAACTTCCTTGTCTTGCACCCAGTTGACACTTGGCCTTAAAAGATGACCACTCCTGCCTTCTCCTCCTTTTCCACCAAGGCTCTGTGCTATTCCTCACTCTTATCTCATGGCTTGGGAAGGGTGCTGTGACTCATCTTCCATGTCTGTGCCTGACACCACCCAAGAAGCAGAAAAGACACAGGTGTAGTTTCAGGCCTGCCGGTGAATTCTCACTCCATCATGAACTGATGGCAATGCATTTGGAAGGACAATCTTCCAGTTCATTGGGGTATCGCATTGTAGTTGTTTGTTTTCTAAGAAGACTTCATACTAAAAGGAGTCATGTGAAAATCAAATTCTTTAATGAAGAAAAGAAGGCATTCCCCCAAGAGGCTCATTATATTTTTCATTTTAACATGAATGTTCCTTAATCTTTGTTTTGGTCCTTGAGTAGATCAGCAGTTTTTAATCTTGGTAGGACATTAGAATCATAGGTGAACATTTAAAATGCCCTATGCCCTGGCCACATGTCATACCAATTAAATCAGAAGATAAGACCCAGGCATCAGTAGCTTTCACAGACCCCAGGCAACACCACTGTCCAACTAACATTAAGACGCACTATGCCATATCAAATCCAGGACAGAAGCCACTGATGTTCTGCTCACTTTATGCAGCTCAAGACTGCGGCAAGTCCAGAAAGAGATGAAGGGCATGCAGGACCCAGGTCTCAGGAGCTTAGGGCAGATAAGATTCAAGATGTATGGAAATAAGGCAGAACACAGACTGGTGTTTCTCAAAGTGAAGTCTATCTGCCTTAGCCCCTGGGATGCTGATAGGATAGCCCGATAAACCTAGATGAGGCTCCTAGTACTTGTGTCACCGGGGACTTACTTAACATTTCCAAGTGTCAGCCAGGTGCTTCCTCACAGGGCCGCACAGAGCAGTTCTCAGCACAGTGAACAAAAGCACCAGTGGCTTTTCTCCTGCTCTCAACTGAACATCTGTGTCCCTCCACAATGCCTATGCTGAAACCTCTCCCTAACTGAGTATTAGGATGTGAGCCTTTCGCAGGTGGTTAGGTCCTAAGGGAAGAGTTCTCATGAAGGGGATTTTTTTTATTATTGTTTTATTATTGATATGTGCATACAAGGCTTGGGTCATTTCTCCCCCCTGCCCCCATCCCCACCCTTACCACCCACTCCACCCCCTCCCACTCCCCCCCACCCCCTTGATACCCAGCAGAAACTATTTTGCCCTTATCTCTAATTTTGTTGTAGAGAGAGTATAAGCAATAATAGGAAGGAACAAGGGTTTTTGCTGGTTGAGATAAGGATAGCTATACAGGGCATTGACTCACATTAATTTCCTGTGCTTGTGTGTTACCTTCTAGGTTAATTCTTTTTTATCTAACCTTTTCTCTAGTTGCTGGTCCCCTTTTCCTATTGGCCTCAGTTGCTTTAAGGTATCTGCTTTAGTTTCTCTGCGTTAAGGGCAACAAATGCTAGCTAGTTTTTTAGGCATCTTACCTATCCTCATCCCTCCCTTGTGTGCTCTCGCTTTTATCATGTGATCAAAGTCCAATCCCCTTATTGTGTTTGCCCTTGATCTAATGTCCACATATGGGGAGAACATACGATTTTTGGTCTTTTGGGCCAGGCTAACTTCACTCAGAATGATGTTCTCCAATTCCATCCATTTACCAGCAAATGATAACATTTCGTTCTTCTTCGTGGCTGCATAAAATTCCATTGTGTATAAATACCACATTTTCTTAATCCATTCGTCAGTGGTGGGGCATCTTGGCTGTTTCCATAACTTGGCTATTGTGAATAGTGCCGCAATAAACATGGGTGTGCAGGTGCCTCTGGAGTAACCTGTGTCACAGTCTTTTGGGTATATCCCCAAGAGTGGTATTGCTGGATCAAATGGTAGATTAATGTCTAGCTTTTTAAGTAGCCTCCAAATTTTTTTCCAGAGTGGTTGTACTAGTCTACATTCCCACCAACAGTGTAAAAGGGTTCCTTTTTCCCACATCCTTGCCAACACCTGTTGTTGGTGGTGTTTTTGACGATGGCTATTCTAACAGGGGTGAGGTGGAATTTTAGTGTGGTTTTAATTTGCATTTCCTTTATTGCTAGTCATGAAGGGGATTAATGCCCTTATGAAAGGGACTCCACAGAGGTCCCTTGCTCTATCTACAATGTGATACACAAAGAAACATGGTAGTCCTCGAATGAGAAAGAGGGCCCCCACAAGAGACCAAATCTGCCAGTGCCTTGACCATTGATGTCTCAACCGCAGAAGTGTGAGAAATAAGTTTCTGTTATTTATGAGCCACCAAATGGATGGTATTTTTGTGATAGCAACCAGAACAGACTCATGTTTCCTACACACTCAGTCTAGGGCACTTATTACACTGGTTTTTCCAACCTACTTTGATCACTACTGTCATTTTTTTTCAGTATCAAGATTTGAACTCAGGACTTCATACTTGCTAGGCAAGCACTCTACCAGTTTAACCACACCTCCAGTCCTTTTTGCTTTTGTCATTTTTTTCAGATAGGATCTTATTGCCTGGGCCAGACTGGGAACACAGTCCTTCCTAGCCCCATCTTCTGCATAGCTGGAATTATAGATGTGCACCATTATTCTGATTTTTCTAACTTATAGAACACTTCAAGCTTTTAAAAAATATCTTTGTGGAGATGGTTTAAATAGATTCATACTAGTTTAAAGATCCAACAATTTTTTTCTTGTAAGGAGGAAACAAAATTAAGGCAATAAAAAACAAGATTTTTTTTTTTTTTGCCTACTCTCAACCAAGGAAATACATCATTGCTTCTTTCTAAAGTGTCTGTGGCCAAACACATTGCATTCACATACTAATAATACACTGGTAAGAGATCTTAAGCTCTGTAATGACCCATTTAATTTTATTGGGAAGAATCTAATTTGTACTTAGGGTATTCTTGTAAATATGTAGATTAACTAGCTCCTTTCTAAGCACTTGAGGAAATTTATATAAGACTGCAGATGGTTTATATGTAATATACTAGAAGGAAATGTCTGCTATGAGAAAGAAAATGTGGAAGAAAGTGAGGGGGACTAGGAGTAAAAGAAGGGAGAAGGTTAGGGTGAGGATGGAGAAGGGATGTAATTTTATATAAGGAGATCTAACTCCAGGTCTTCTAGTCAGCACCATCAAAAAGTCACCAGTCTGGACACCCAAAGATAGGATATAGAGTCTTCCACTGTAGAGAAGTATAAAAATAGAAGTATTCACTATCATAATCATCACTAAACTAATAATGCCATTGCTTCCTGAAGGTCTGTGTGGCCAACATGTTGCTATCAACATCTTACAGGCTCAGATCCCCAGTTCTCTCAGCTCCTTCCCTTTTTGGTGCATTTTTAACTTCAGAGACTTTGAACTTTCCCTTCTTTTTGAAGTGGCCATAACCTGTTATATGTAGCAACATTAATGCTGACATGGATGAAGTATTAGCCCTGAGGCAGATAAAAGTCCTATGGTTCCAAAATCCTCACTAATAAGACTGCCCTGCAGTCACAGGACTAAACAAACAGTAATAGTCCATCCACATCTATTATAGGGCAGAATGCCTGCTGCTTTATTGACTGGCAGAAAACAATTGCCATTTTGTGATACAATAAAAATTAAATTGAGTGTGAACTCTCCCAAGGTCACTGCCTGTAACCTTATAACACCAGAAATGAAGGCTGTAAACCCCACTGTGTACCATTTGATCCAGAAGCAGCCGGAGTCAATTCATGGGCTGTGTGTGTGGCATCCTGTCGGCACTTGCCTGTGCGCTGCCTCCCACAAATCTTCTGGTCAGGAAATTGCAGGGATGCTCTTCCTCCTCACGTCTGGCAGATGCCTTCCTCACAGCAATTGCTGCCTGCCCTGCCGGCACAGTAATGCATCACATGTCTATGTCATCCTGAGACCGATCCTGGCAACCACACTCTTGATGGCATAAAGAATAATCGCTCCAGTATTGACTGAGCCATCAGCTGGATCGCCATTCTCTGATCTCCTCAGCCACTTGCTCCCATTCTGGGTACCCTGTGGCTCTGCTGGGAAGAGATCAGTAAGATTCTAACACCTGACAAATTTATGGCTACCAGGTTCTCAATTGCAAAGACTCATCTCCTCTTCTGCCAGTATTGGTATCATGGGGCAAATATTGAGTGAATTCTAAGATGAAAAGGGAAACTGAAAGATAATCCATCCTACCTCCCTTCTTCCACCAGAAATGCCCCCAAACCATCCCAGATACAATAATGGTATTTGAAAGACAGAATAAGTCCTACCATCTCATGAAGCAGCAGGGCAGTATAATTAACACAGTGCATATATCTCAAAATAGTTAGAAGATAGGAATTAAAATGTACTTTCCATAAGGAAATGATGAAAGTTTAAGGTGATAGATATGCCTGTGTTGATTGTTCCCCAATGTATCCTAGAACCAACATATAACATTGTACCTAAATATGGACAAATATTATGAGTCAGTCAAATTTTAGTTTAAAAAAATCTATGCCAGTGAAAGGTATCAGAATTATAGAAACGTGAAAAATGTTCTGGTAAAATAAGCAAATTTAATGAAATCCCTACCAAAATCAAAGCAGGATTTATTATAGAAATTGCTGATGGTATGTGTATTTTTATAATGCAAGGGACATAAAACAAACAAAACAATTTTGAAAAATGATAATAAAGTTAGAGGACTTATATTACATAATTTTCCTCTTTTTTCCCCCAAATTTTCTATGACTATAAAGTCACAAAAGATAAAGAAGAATGGTACTGGCCTTAGGATAGGAACATAGATCTGTGGAACAGCATTGAAAGTCCAGAAATAAACCTTTACATTCATGGTTAATTGGCTTTTGATAAAGGTACTAAGACATTTGAGTAAATGGTGTTGGGATAAGTATACAGCCACATGTTTAAAAAATGTGAGCAGAGACCTTTATCCTATATTAAACATAAACATTAAGTCAGAATGTATTATATATCCTACTATAAAAGCTAAATCTACAAAACTTCTACAAGAAAAAAGATAAAATTGCAGCAGCACTGGGTTGGACAAAAATGTTCTCAGATACAACAACAAAAGCATGATCTATACAAAAAATATATATATATGTAGTATATATTATTTTACATATTAATAATAATATGTTATATATAACATATATGCACTTAATTGAAATTAAAAACTTTTGCACTTCAGAAGATAGTGCTAAGGAAAGGAAAAGCCCAGCCATGAACTAGGAAAAAAATAATTGCAAACATCATGTACCTGATAAAGAAACTGCATCTAAATTAAAGAACTCACATAATTCACTGAAGGAAAAGATTTCAACTTTTAAAATAAGCAAAAGATTCAATCAGACATCTCATGGAAGAATGGTTTAATGTCATGAGCCCATGACAAGGTGTGTCCGTTATTATTCATCAAGGAAATGCAAATTGCAGCAATGAGACCCACTGCACACACTGGAACAGCCATCATCCAAAAGGTAGACAATGATGAGTGTCTGCAAGAATACGGAGAAGCAGGAATCCTCATATGAACGTTGATCATGGGAGTGTAAAGAGGAACGGCCACTTTGGAAAACAGCCTGGCAATTTCTTAAAAAGTTAAGCATTAATTTACTGTACAACTGACCATAACAACTCCTAGGGTTTTAACCAATAGTAATGAAAACGTGTGTCCACACAAACTCACACACATGAATGCTCATAGTAAAAATATTGCCAGCTATACATCAGACAAAGGACTGATAACCAGAATATACAGGGAACTCAAAAAACTAAACTCCCCCAAAATCAATGAACCACTAAAGAATTGGGCAACTGAACTAAACAGAACTTTCTCAAAAGAAGAAATTCAGATGGCAAAAAAGCACATGGAAAAAATGCTCACCATCTCTAGCCATAAAGGAAATGCAAATCAAAACCACACTAAGATTCCACCTCACCCCTGTTAGAATAGCCATCATCAAAAACACCACTAACAACAGGTGTTGGTAAAGATGTGGGGAAAAAGGAACCCTCTTACACTGCTGGTGGGAATGCAAGTTGGTGCAACCACTCTGGAAAACAATATGGAGGCTTCTTAAAAATCTAAACATATACCTATCATATCATCCAGCAATCCCACTCCTGGGGATACACTCAAAGGGATGCAACACAGGTTACTCCAGAGGCACCTGCACATCCATGTTTATTGCAGCGCTATTCACAATACTTAAGATATGGAAACAGCCAAGATGCCCTACTACTGACGAATGGATCAAGAAAATGTGGTATTTATACACAATGGAATACTACTCAACCATGAAGAAGAATGAAATCTTATCATTTGCAAGTAAATGGATGGAACTGGAGAACATCATTCTGAGCAAGGTTAGCCAGACTCAGAAGACCAAAAATCGTATGTTCTCCCTCATATGTGGCCTTTAGATCTAGGTCAAATACAGCAATGTTGTAGGACAAGGGGAGAACATATACCAGAGGTACAGGGTTAGATAGAAAACCCAAAACATGAAAGCCTTTGATGTCCCTACTCCAGAGGAATTAATACAGAAACCTTAAAGCAACAGAGGTCAACACGAGAAGGGGATCAAGAACCAGTGTAAAGATCAGTTAGAGATGAATCAACTTGGATTGTAACACGTTTGTACATGAAAGCAATGCTAGGAATCTCTCTGTATATCTGTCCTTATCTCAGCTAGCAAAAATGCTATGTCTTTCTTATTATTGCTTATTTCTACTCTTCAACAGAACTGGAGAAAAGCACAGAACAGGTTCTGCTTGGAAGGGAGGGGAGAGGTAGGAGAGGTGGGGAAAGGGTGGGGGTGAGGGCAGGAGGGAGAAATGACCCAATGTATGTACATGTGAATAAATGAATAACAAAAAAAAATTTTTTAATAACCCAAAACATGTGAACAGATACACAAAAGGTAGCATATACATACAATAAAATACTCTTCTGCAATAAAAATGAGAACCTACTGATCTACAAAATAGATGATACTTAAAATTGTATGCTAATTGAATGAACCTAGACACAAAGGATTCACAGTAAAAGAGTCTATTAATGTAGGTGGGATGTGAATTAGTACAACCACTATGGAAAACAGTATGGAGGCTCCTCAAAGAAGTAAAAATAGCCATGGGCTGGTGGCTCACACCCGTAATCCTAGCTACTCAGGTGGTGGAGATTAGAGTATCATGGTTCAAAGCCAGCTTGGGCAAGTAGGTCTCGAGACCCTATCTCAAAAATACCCAACAGAAATAAAGGCTGGTGGAGTGGCTCAAGGTGCAGGCCCTGAGTTAAAACCCCATACTGGAAAAAACTAAAATAAAACAGCCATATGATACAGCAATACCAACCCTAGGGATCTGCCTGAAGGAATGTGAGTCAGGTTACAACAAAGGTACCTGCACTCCCATGTTTATTGCAGCACTAGTCACAATAGCCAAGCTATGGAAACAGCCAAGATTCCCCACTAGTGATGAATGGATTAAGAAAATGTGGTACTAATGCACAATAGAATTCTACTCAGACACAAAGAAGAATGAAATTTTGTCATTTGGATGGAAATGGAGAACATCATCTTAAGTGAAGATAACCAGGCTTAGAAGGTCAAAAGCCACATGTTTTCTCTCATATGTGGAATATAGACCTAATACAAATGCAGTAATATTATGAAAAACAGATCACACTAAGGGGAGGTCACACATGAGAGGGGTAGGGTAAAAAAAGAAGTAAAAAGGTGAATATGGTTGATGTACTCTTTACACAAGAATGAATATAGAATTAATTTTTAAACTATAAGAAAGGGACCAAGGTAGAATGAAGAAAAATAGAGATGAACCATTTGGGGTTATAATACATCTATACATGAAACTGTCACAAGGAAACTCTCTGTGTAGCTATCGTTATCTTAAAAAAGAAACATGTCTTTTCTTTCTCTTTTTTCTTCTACAAAATCAGAGGAGGGCAAAACAGGTCCTGCTTAGAGGTGTGGGGCTGGCACCAGAGGGAGCAGGGAGGTGTCAGGGAAAGGAGGGTGAATATTGTGCAAATACTGTGTATACATGTATGTAAATACAAAAATGATATTTGTTGAAACTATTCCAGGATTGAGGGGAGGAGGGAATAAAAAGAGGGAGTGGTAGAGGGGGTGAATTCAAATATGATATACTTGACACATTGTAAGAATTTGTGTAAAAGCCACAATATACACCCTGCACAACAATAATAACAATAATAATAATAATAACAGGTCCAATTCTATATTTGGTATGAGAAAACTACCACATGTCAGAGAGGTATTTATCTCAGAGAAACTTCTTACATCCATCCATCAGTTGCTGGACTGTGAATAACTTACTTGATAACAGTAATGCATAATTAAACCAAGCAACGTATCAAACGAATGGTTGTACAATCCAAGGTGAAAATTATTTCTAATAAATTTACAAGACAGTGAAAAAAATTGTATTTTACAGAAATGTTCATAAAAGGCAAATTTCGAGATTCAAAGCATGGGAATAGTTACCTAGAACTGAGTGGGGTGCAAATTGGCAGGGGTAACACACAGGGGAAGGAAATCCAAAGTGGGTTGGGCGAGGGTTGCACAAGTTCTTATTGACTTGTATACTTACAATATGTGAATATTGTGATAGGTAAGTTATACTTTAATGAAATTGCTCAATAAAAATGAAGATCTTAAATCTCTACATGTGCCATATCTCAAATATTTGATTAAATATAAATGCTGCAAGAATCATAGAAGCTAACACTTCCAAAATATTCAGTTATTACTTCTCTTTTATGGAATTATTGATGATTTTTACTTTCTCCATTATTTTTACCTGTATGTTTCAAATATACAATGATAAGAATATATTCCTTTGTATTCAAAAAAGTCAAGATTTGCTTTCTAAAAGGAAGATATGAACGCCTATTAAATGTGAGGAAATGGGAACACAGCTTCCTCTAAACTTCTAATGTCACAAAACACTTTCAGAAATCAGTCCTACAAGCTGCTCTAAGGTCACTCAGTTTGCCCCTCATGTCACTTGCTCTGCTGCAAAATAAAATATATTCAGGTAATCTGCCCATCTTCCATTTCAAGACTGCTCCTGCACAAAAGCCAGACCTGTGTGCCCACCTTTGCCAGCAAAACTCATTGGTCCCCTCCACACTGTTCTCTGTGGATTTTATGATGGAAGCAAAAAGAAACAAACCAATGTGACACTTTGCTAGTCTTCTCTGGCCAGGGTTTCAGGAGGCAGGAGAATGGAGAAATTGGGGTGGGCTGAAGACTGTACTTAGCAACAGTTCTCCAGGTATGAAAAGACGGGCAACAGGAAACAATTCTGATAAGCTTGTCACCAACAGAGGCGAGGAGAGAGGGTGAGACCCGGCTGCCGTGTCACCACTGGCCTCTGGATGCCAGCCCTCAGTGCTGCTGGGCATCATTTGTCCCCACCAAAACTCAAGTTGACATTTTATTTCCAATTTAATGGTGTTGAAAGGTGGTGGGACCCTGAGGAGACAATTAGGTCACCAAGGCTCCACCCTCATGAATAAATTAATGTCTCTCTGGGATAGGGCTCACAGGAGCAAGTCCAGTTTTGCAGAATTCAGTGAATTACCCTGAAAGCAAATGCTTTAAACCAAGATGATCCCAGGTGTTTTGCCTCTTCTGCACATCTGGTTGCCACTATCATACACACTGCTGTCATGTGATACAATCCACGTGGTACCCTCACCATAAGCTGAACAAATGCCTGTGCTATGTTCTTGGACTATCAGAACTGTTTTCTTCATAAATTATCTAACCTCAGGTATTTTGCTACAACTACATAAATATGACTAAAACTCTGTTCCAGTCTCTGCCTCATCTCCTCCCCACTGCAGTGTCCCATACCTGAGCAGCCAATGTAAAGATGGGTGACTTTGCCCCACAACCTTGAGGGAGGTCACACTAGGTGCAAAGAACATGCTAAACTGTCCCGTGAGCCCTGCCAGAAGCTGGTCCAGAGAGCAGCATGCCTGGGCTCCCCACCTGCTGTTCCAGTGCTTCCCTTTGTCACTCAGCTGTGTTCACTGTTGCCTCGTTGGCATCTTCACCTTCCACATCCCTAGTAATGCCACAAACAAGCTTCACTTCATTAACTCAAGAAAATTATCGCCAGAGCAGACCATCCAAGCCCAGTGCTGTATGTCAAGTCAAGGAGAGAACTGAACATTTCAGAGGACATTGTTTCTCTTATGACCTTACTTTAGGTTATGTTGTCATTGGAAGGAGACAGTGGCTTTGACCACACTGCACTTAGCCAGATTCAGAAGAGGGGACGCCTGAGTCCTCAGCCCAATGGCCTCTCTTTTCCTTCTGGCTTGGCATGCTACCAGGCAAAGAATTTTACAACAGTTCCCAAACCAAGTGCTAAAATAAATAGACTGGGCTGTTTTCAAAGGGAAATGGTCAACACCACATAAACTGAATGCACAGAAATTGCTCATTCCAGGGAGAGAGGAGTATCAGAAACCAAAGTATACTCTTGATGATAGCTTTGCAGAGGAAATAAAACTTCACCAGGCTTTAACATTTTTTTTTTACTATTTCACTTTCTTCACAGGTTCACAGTACTGTAAAATACCCAGATACAATCAGCCTGACTACTAAGTCACAGTGATTTATGACTACCCCAAACCCTGAGCCAGGGACAAGAGCACAACACATATGGTTATTGTTAATGCTCACAGAGGTCTGTGGTCCAAGCAGAAGCAGCAATATACTTCCGTGGCAGTGATACCCCCTCCAACACTATGAATATTTTGCAAACAAATAAAGAGAGTTTATAGTTAAAACTATAAAAACATTGCTATAGTGTTATGGAAAGAATACAGAATCCAGACCTATAAAAAAACTTCCTCATGAACACTCTGAATCTCTCCTTACTGCTCATGTTCAAACCCTTGATCAAGTCCTCTCCATAAAATGATCTAACCTCCCTCCCTTTAAAACATACGGTGCTGTCATAGGGATTAAGTGATGTAATATAACACAGATATTTGGGTTCCAAAAAGTGCTCTACAGATATATAACATTTTATCTTGAATACATTTTTCATAGGTGTTTTCCAAAAGCACAAAAGAAAGAAAAATCCTGCAAAACTTCTTTGCTCTATTTCCTCAGTGACTTGCTGGTTTTCACAGATATAGCGATTTATTAGTTCGATGAAGGTTTAATATGGAATTTTCACACTAAAACATTAAATATTTGTAAATGATGGCATATTCCAAGAAAAAAAGAACCTTCAACATTTGCTAATAATGGACACTTGAGTTGTGTCTGTTCATTAAAGTAAAACCTTCCAGATGACAGACTGAGAATTCTTTATTCAAATATGAGTTTTTAGTGACCTCAGAAAACTATCTGCAAATTCATTAAGATAACGTTTGAGTGTTAATATATTCAAAATCTCCTAATTTGTTAACTAGTAATAATACACTAAAAGCAAGCTGTTCTAATTCTCTAATTTATTAAATGGATTTGTACACTACCATAGGAAGGAGTCCTGATTTTATTAAGAATGCACTGAAAAAATCCATGGGTCACATTTTTAACTTTCCTGAGAACAAAAAAAAAAATTATCTCTAACTTTTTCCTTCATGAGAAACTTTGACACGTTAAACACGACTTGTCATTTAAATCAATAGTGCAAGACCCATTCATGATGATCCAAGTTGCAATGGCAGCAATGTTTTCTATTCTAATTTTTTAAACGTATTTTCCCCATTTATCTAGCCACTCCTCACAGCCAGCATGCTCAGACGTTGTAGCCTCCATGGTCTCATGAACTCATTCACACAAACCATCTTAGAAAACTGGTGGACATCCCAGGACCTGCAGAAGGTGAAGGTGTTGGTGAGCATAAGGGATCATGACCACAGCATTCCCATCCCACAAGTGAGGATGGTCAGGGTCAGGAAGAGCTGTGGCATTCAGCTGGCTTGGACACTGTGTAACTACATGTCTAAGGTCCCTCTAACAGCCACTAATATAACAATGGTGACAAAAACCTTCTTGACCCATGATGAATGACAGTCATTTCTCACC
The DNA here is from genome assembly GCF_047511655.1 of Castor canadensis. Lineage (NCBI taxonomy): Eukaryota > Metazoa > Chordata > Mammalia > Rodentia > Castoridae > Castor > Castor canadensis. Next base: position 8,146,602 of record NC_133389.1, read on the forward strand.
ATATCATAAAGAATGTATTATGAGTGAGGGTTATGCTATAAGGGAGGGTACCATATAACTTCCCATTTCAAAATGAAACAGCCAAAACCTGTAAGAAAATGCATGAGAAACAGAATATGAAGCTTGCCAAGTGTTTTTAAATCAGCATAAATTTCTTCTCTTCACAAAAGGCTAGATTATTTTTTCCTCCCTGCCTTATTGTATGATGTAAAATACTCTCCAAAATAATAACCCATGTCTCTAATAGAGGGCTACTTTTCTTTTCCTGAAATGTCCATGAACTTAAATTTATATTTTTACATAAATAGGAGGGAATGAGAGCTAACGTGACTCCCCACATCTGAGAGGCTCAGAAAGGCACAGAGCCCTGCAATTTCCCAAGTCTCCAGTTGCCACCATCAGCAGTCACTGGCACATACCTACTACCACAGTAGAAAACAGGCATTCTCCAGGGTGGGATGAATAGGAGCTCAGCTCACCACGTCCTGGGTTTGGGATCAGCTTCACAAAAGGAAGACTTTCCCAAGGCAAAAATATGTATTTCTCAAATGTTTTTAAAGTCAAACATTTGAATTTCTTTAAATTGCCATTCTGTATGTTTCTAGATTAGAATTCTGACTTTTAAGACCACGAAAGGTTATTGAATGACACTTTTGTAGTTTTCATGTTGATTCAATAAGATTTTCCATAATTGTAGCAGAAGAAATTTCGATTAGACCCACAGAATATGTTCCAGGATATGAGTGTCACTGAGACACCAGAAAGCCTTTGGAAAAGTCGCCCTGCACAGAGACAAACACACACTTTTGATCACAGACCTGCTGGCACTTTCATTACAATCACTCAGAGACTATTTAGAGTTTCCCTTCTTGTAATGAGAAGCAAGAAAAGATGGAAAAGAGGCAGGCACTGGTGGCTCACACCTGTAATCTTAGCTACTCAGGAGGCGAAGATCAGGAGGATCTCTGTTTGAAGCCAGTCCCCTGGAAATAGTTTGTGAGACCCTATCTAGAAAATACCCAGGACTGAGCACCTGCCTAGCAAGTGTGAGGTCCTGAGTTCAAACCCCAGAATCACCAAAAATATATAAAAGAAACCAAGGTGGAAAGGAGAGTGTAGTATTATAGAGGATGGAAGTTTTGGGTTTTTGTTTAATTTTTAAATATCAGCCCAGAGAATGAAAATCTATTTTCCTACTTCTTACAGGGGTTTCAAGTATGAAGAGTATTTCTTTCCTTACCAGAAGACTACAATTCTTTAGGAACTACCATAGTTGTGCTCATTTTGTAGTCTAATAGCACAAATGGAAATTATATATGTGTGTATACATATGTAAGTTATATCTGTAACATATATTCATATATTTGTGATATGTATATATGTCATCACTGGGTGATGTTAAAATTTAGGGAGCATTTGGGACAGAATGTCATCTTATGTTGCAGATTAGAGAAGGGTCAGATATGTCTGGCATTCCACCTTGGTTTGTATTCCCTGTGATCATAGCAGATCCCACAGAGGCCTCTGTGGATGATTAATGTGACAAGTGAAACCAAAATTTAAAAAAAAAAATCCCAGCCTCCACAAAACCAGGTTCTTTATCATCTTTTCTTGACATTTTGCTCCTAAAATTAGCTTTTTGATGAGAAAATTGCAGTGAGTCATTCCAGAACTAGTTAAAGGTGAGGCAAGTGCGTGTGATTGAAATTGAGTTGATTCTTTTTTGCTGGGCTGATTGTGCCTGGTAATTGGACACTGGAATTAGAACTGTCATGCTCTTTCACAACAAGAAAGAAAAACAACTGTATACAATTTACTGGAATTTTTTCTATATTTAAAGTACTTTTAAAAAAAAAACAAAGTGATTTATTCTTGTTGTTAAGTGAACAATACTAACCAGCCTGTTTTTCATGGTACCTTATATATTCATTCAATAATTCTAGCTCTAAAATCAATAAAAATCAATCTGTTTCTTGCTTTCCTATCAATTTTTGCTCTGCTCTCAATTTTCCCTGCCTCCTTTCCCATTGTCATTGTTCATAAGAAGCTACTAGAGCCAGGCTTGGCAAGTCGTGAGCAGGAAGCATGACTTACCTTTCCACCTATTTCTGTCTTTCTGCCTCCCTGAGGATGCCCCCCACCCAGTTCTCAGAACTTCTCCTCCTAGTGTCATTTCTGTTGGCATATGTTGTTCAGGGCTATTGTTTTAAAGTGGGGTGAGACAATAGCCAAGTTATGGAAATAGCCAAGATGCCCCACTACTGACGAATGGATCAAGAAAATGTGGTATTTACACACAATGGAATTTTATGCAGCCATGAAGAAGAACAAAATGTTATCATTCACTGGTAAATGGATGGAATTGGAGAACATCATTCTGAGTGAGGTTAGCCTGGCCCAAAAGACCAAATATTGTATGTTCTCCCTCATATGCAGACATTAGATCAAAGGGCAAACACAACAAGGGGATTGGACTATGAGCACATGATAAAAGTGAGAGCACACAAGGGAGGTGTGAGGGTAGGTAAGACACCTAAAAAAATGAGCTAGCATTTGTTGCCCTTAACGCAGAGAAACTAAAGCAGATACCTTAAAAGCAGCTGAGGCCAATAGGAAAAGGGGACCAGGAACTAGAGAAAAGGTCAGATCAAGAAGAATTAACCTAGAAGGTAACACACATGCACAGGAAACCAATGTGAGTCAACTCCCTGTATAACTATCCTTATCTCAACTAGCAAAAACACTTGTTCCTTCCTATTATTGCTTATACTCTCTCTTCAACAAAATTAGAGATAAGGGCAAAATAGTTTCTGCCAAGTATCAAGGGGGTGGGGGGAGAGGAAGGGGGCAAGGTGGGTGGTAAGGGAGGGGGTGGGGGGATGGGGGAGCAATGACCCAAACATTGTATGCACATATGAATAAAAAAAAAAGAAATGCAAAATCAAAAAATAAATAACAAAAAAATAATAATAATAAAGTGGGGTGAGAGAGAAGACATGGAATTCCTGGGTTCAATTGTGTACCAAAAGCAAAAACAAAGATTCCAATTTCCTTCTCCAAAGCCTTTCATTGATGTCACACAAATGAGCCTTTCTGTTAAGAAAATGCCGCACATTGCACACTAAGGAGGTTCACCAGAGGTATCTCATGTCCAAAGTTTAATAAGTAGCCTGGCTGGCCGAGAAGAAAAAATGGTGCAGCAGCTTTTCTCAGCTGGTCTGGCCTTAAGTAGCATTTGGGAGAAAGCAAGGGCTAGGGACGGACAAAGAGAGGTGGCAGGAGATAAGGGACAGTGGGCTTTGTCCTGCAAGGGATGAGACCAGCTGCAGCTCAGGCTGCAGAATTGTGGGTGGCAAGGGGCAGTTCTTATCATTCCCCCATTTTTTTTTAATAATGATGAGGGTAGGGGCTGAGGAATTGGGGTGAAGCATTGGTCTCCTTAGCTGCTTCCTGCTGGCAGGGGTGTTATATGGAACAGGATCTTTAGGCTCCTGTGGCATCCTGGATGGGGTCTTCATAGTGGTTTTTCCAGGCAGTTCTGAAGAGGTTGATATCCCTGGAGGTACAACTGGTTAAATTTTTTATTAGTAGTAGCATACATATAGTATGATACAAGGGAAGAAGCTTAAGAATAAGAGAGCAAGAAACATAGGCATTAGGATGGGCATTAGCCAGGAGAACCACCGTGAAATGTTGTTCTCCAGAGGATTTTAGAGTCCATTCCTTAAGAGGTGCTGCCACTGGAGGATCGCATTGAGCTTGACAGCAGTGGGTATCGTGAGAATGACCAGATGAGGGCTGGTCCATCGAAGTCCCAAAGGAGAGGGTAGAAGATCTTTTAGGAGAACAAGATCCCCTGGTTTAACAGAAATTGTTATAGGATAGGGCAGGATCTGGTCTGTATGCTCTTTGAGAAGTTCACTGAGAAGGTTAAGGCAAGACAAGTAGTCAGCCAGAGGAGCAGGGTCTGTTGGAGGCAAGTTTTCTATGAGAAATGGGTGGCCATATATTATTTAAGACCCAAATAGGAGTATTTGGAGAAGCATAAGAAGGTGTCTGCTAAGGGACTGCATACCTAGGGATCTAAAGTTTGTAAAATCCTATAACTTTCAGGAAAGCTCTAAGCTGCTTTTATGATATGGGGAAGTGGGAAATGGAGGATTGGGTTGATTTACTCATGATTCAGGGAGGCTGGCCAGATTTGCCCTGAACGATAATTTTGTCATTGTACTGGGGACCAGGAAAGAAAGATAAGACAGAGAAATGGGCTCCACTGTCTGGGAAGAAAATGACCTTTCGCTTTTTTACCATTATGATTACCTCAAGGCTCCAAGAAGTGGAGCATGAACAGGAGACCAGGACCCATCAATCCATAGGAGGTGGCACCTTTCCTTCCATATGGAGATGGGGGCACTTAGACCTCCAGTGATTACCCTTGCAGAGAGGGCAAGGTCCCAGTTGGGGAGGGGCTGTCTCCCAGGTTGTCCCCCCTTAAGCATTCTCTGCAGAAGTGCCGCGCCTATCTACCATGGTAGCAAACTCGAGATGCAGGCCCCAGTCGGGTGGGGGCAGCAATGAGGTCATGTCTCTTATCTTTCTCTCTGTTAATAATGTCCTGTTATAATATACAGACGTGGCTGGTTGTATTAGTTGATCCAATGACTTTTCTCCTTCAGCCACAGACTGAGTTTTCTGCAAATATCTGGGGCTGACTGTTAGAAATTTATCTTTGAGGAGAACCTCTCTCACCTGTGACTCTGAGTCCACCGTGGTATGCTTTTGATAGCATCCTTAAGATGCCTCAGAAAGGTAAGAGGGTTTTCTTTAGGGCATTGCTGTAAAGCAAAGTTGTTATTTTACATTGACATCTGACACTCTGGAGAGCAGGTCTCTAAACTGTTCTGGCCCTCAGTATCCTCATTTGAAGAATGAGGGATCTGGTCTAAATTAAACTACTTTCTTTTCACTATGAGATGGCTAAAGTGGCATTAACACCATTTATCCTCTTTATTATTATTATTATTTTGATTTAGTAATGTTGAGGAATTGAACCCAGGGCTTTGCACATGATGGGCAGACATTTTTCCATTGAGCTACTTCTTTAGCCCCAAATATTTTTTTGTCTTTGGCTGTTCTGGATTTGAACTAAGGGCTTTATGCCTGTAAAGTAGCACTCTACTGCTTGAGTTATATCATTAGTCCCTTTTAGTGTGGATCAGTTAAGGGAAATGTCTGTGCCCCCGTATTTCCTCATTTCTATTTCCTCATTTCTAGGTGTCACTAGCATTGGGGCTTATTGTAAATGGTAATCATTTTTAACCTGAGTGGCCTGGGCCAGAACCCACTGCATTTTTAATGAGACAAGAGTCTGGTCTAGTAGAAGCATAATATCCTTCCATGTCAATTGAAAGGTTTGGATCACAGAGGTAAAGGCTTGAATGTATTTGTCTGGCCATCAGTGTAGCTGTCCAGATGTTTTTTAATTTCCCTTAGATTTGATAACTGGAAGGGGACATAGACTTGCCCTCTTCCTACCATTACCTGTTGAAGGGGGAAGCACCCATTAGGACGTTTTGGATATTGGGGTGGCTTAGAAGGTAGGGCAGAGGGTGGAGCAGTAGGGATGGGCCTTGTCAATGATAAGGGGCTTTTCTGGTGCTCCTTTCCATGTTTATCTTGTGGCTTACAAAGAATGGCCAGAGTTTGAGTATCTAAATAGCAATTGTGGAGCCAATCTGAGATGAAAGAAAATTTGTATGGAGACCTCAGTTTACTTTTTTTACTTTTATAGAAAAGGTCTAATTGGAGTATGGTATTGTAATTTAGGGAACCCTGTGAAGGCCACTTCTCTTGGTCACCCAAGGCATATGGAGGCCAGACCTCAGTACAAAGCTTCCAATATCTACAAGCCAGAAGACTGGAAGGTGCAGGTCCCATCTAGAAAGAACAAAACGTTAGGATCCTGTCTTAGTTAACAGCAGGAAACCTCTTTAATAAAGGCTGCCTTTTTTAATAAAGGAATAAATCATGTGTAAAGTTAGAGAAGGGCATTCAGAGGGCATTTTGGGCCAATAAAGGTACCATATGGGACAACTAGTATTAATATTTGGAGGGAAAAATTTATGTTGAGGCTGAAAGTATAGAAAATTTTAAATGAGAAGTTTAGAGACCACAGTAATGTGTTATTTGGGGGACTATAACCTTGAGCTAACAACTGGCTTACAAGGGCTGGGTCTGGTGCCAGGTATGAGATGGGGCTGGGAGCAGGGTGTGTGCAAGGCACCAATGCCCTCCACACACATTCAGGACAAGTGAGCCTGTCTGCCTAGGCCTGATCCTGCTGCCTGTCTCCCCTCCCCCCTTCCTGTGTACTCTGCACGCGTTTATTCTAGGGGAAATGGTGGCGGGCTACAGCCATTGCCATGTGTGGCTGGTGGCCCAGGATGTGCTGGGTCCTCTCTATGGATTTTCTTAGCTATGGCAGGCGTTTTTGCTGTGTCTAGGAACTGGCATCCTGTGCATGAGCGTGCCTGTTTGTTTTCCCTCCTCCCTTCATAGGGATGGAGTTAGGGTATGAGCATGGCAGCTGCAGTTTTGTAAGCACTTTTGCCTAGCAGCTGACTTAAAGTTACTTTAGGCTGAGAAGTCTGGCAAACTAGTTGGAATAACTTAAGTCATAAGGTACCATGCTACAGGTTTTTCACGGGAGGCAGGGTCCCAGTAAGCCCAGGGAGGGGAAGGCAGACAGAGACAAAGGACATGTGATGAGACCATGGAGGAAGCAGAAAAGGTGTCCTGACATCTTAGGCAAGGGAGGGGAAGGCAGAGCCTGGAGGCATGACACACACCTGAGGGATTAGCCATCACCTGTGTCTCTAGGTCACTCCCATTGACTGGTACTGGAACATTTTCAGCAACATGAAACCTCCACTCTCCGGTCACTGAATAAACTCTGGGCATGGTCTCAGCCCACAGGGAGGAACCATGAGCTCCCCAGAGCCGGAATCGCCCTGAGGCTAGAGTTGGCAAGGAGTGGCTTGTTTAACTCCATGATGGGGAAAGTCCTTCAGGAAGATAGGAAGAGACAAGTAGCGTGAGCAGCACAGGAAGTCTGCTTACATGGGGAAGGAGGAGGTTTGGGAGAGGATTTGGTTTGTTGGCAGGGTCAAAGGAAGGGAAGGTTTCAGAGTCAGGCACTTTAATTGGGGTTTTTATGGCCAGAAGGACTTGAGCAGGGGAGCAAGTGGTGCAGAAAGAAGGCTTAGAGCAGAGATAAGAGAAGGCCCGGATGTAGGGAATCTCCTTTCATTTTACACTGCATTCACAGAAGGTGTAGAGATCCCTGAGACTGTTATGGTCGAGTGTGCCATCTAGTGGCCATTTTGAGTCATTATCCAATTGGTATTGTGGCCAAGCCTGATTGGAAAGAAAAATGAGTTTCTGGGCTTTGAAATCAGGTGAAACCCAGTCCGAGGAAGAATATGGTGGGCATCCCCAAGATATTGCTTTCCTGGATGAAACAGAGAAGTGGAGGACCTCAAGAGAACATCTTCACCGAGAGGATCACTCATGCCTCAGGAACCTGGTTCCTGAGCCAATGTGAGTCGGGACCTAGAACTAGGATTTTTGACCAACCGAGAGAGAGAGAGAGAGAGAGAGAGAACCACAACTCATGACATGAGGGAACTCACCAAGGGAGGACCGAGGAAATCAACTGGTGGTGGGCAAGTAATGGGAGCGCACTGGCCTTGAGGAGGTTCCCTGTGAGCGAGAGTAGAGATGGCGGTACTAGTCTGGGGTCAGGGGTCCCAGCAAAGCAGCTCAAATCCCAGTAAATTTATCCAGGCTTAAGGAAGGCAGCTCCCACCTACATGGCTTTGGCAGTCTGGTATAATCCCCCAGACAGGCCCCCCTATATAGGGGATGTCTTCCTTGTGGCCAAAGTAGGCTTGGGAGTGTAGCATATATTGGGAGAGCCTAAATTTATTGACTGGGAGAACAAGGTGGATGCCAAAAGCTCACCTGGATCTGAGTCATGGCACCAAAATGTTAGGAAAACGCCACACATCGCACACCAAGGAGGCTCATGAGAGGTATCTCATGTCCAAAAGTTTAATAAGCAGGCTGGCTGGCTGAGGAAAAATGGTGCAGCAGCTTCTCTCAGTGGGTCTGGCCTTAAGTAGCATTTGGGAGGAAGCAAGGGCTAGGGATGGGCAAAGGAAGGTGGCAGGAGATAAGGGACATGGGCTTTGTTCTGCAAAGGATGAAACCAGCTGCAGCTCAGGCTGCAGAATTGTGGGTGGCAAGGGGCAGTTCTTATCACTTTCTGCTTGTTTGTTTAATCACTTAGAAAATATTTACTACAACTCCAGCTTCAGCCATATTCAGGTACTTAAATAAGATACAACATTTTACTCAAAACTGGTAGAAAAAAAAACTTCTCGTGGAGTTTGTATTCCAAAGGGCAGAGGTTAAACACTAATGAAAATAAGTAAATTGGGAAGAAATAAAAATAGGAAAAATAAGTAAAATAGGTAACACGTGAGAAGGTGCTAAGAGCTACAAAAATGGACTTGGAATTCATGGTTAGCTTGAGAAAGAAGATCAGGACTTCATCCTTAACACGGCAAGATTCAGAAACATCCCAGACAAACAGATCACCCAAGGAGAAGGTCAACTAGGGAGATGGACAAGCTAGCCGAAAACCCGGGAATAGATCTGGATTAAAATTACAATTGACAGTGACTTCCATAAGGATGATACTTAAAGCCATGAGAAGAAGGATGTATAAAAATGTAGGAAAATCCAAAAGGAAAGGAAAGCACTTCAGCATTTACAGGCCTGAGAAAAAGGGAAAAGACTAAGAATACCAGAAGTGTTTCCAAGGAGGGTGTGACCAACTGCATCGAGTGATGTAAAACTTCAAACTAGAGGAAGACGGTGATAGGCTGTTAGTTTTGACAAGAACAATATTAAAGCAGGAACAACAGACGTCCCATCACTCCTGCAGTAGAACTATGCCAAAGTCTGTGTTTCAATCAGAACAGTCCAGTGGATAAGAGAATTTGGAGTCAGACAGCCCTGGGTCCACATCCCGCCAGTTCTGCATCTTCTTAGTTGTATGACTTTGGATAAGTCTCAGTTCTCTCCTTTATAAAATGAGATACTGTGAATACCTTACTTTAATTAGCTCTAACTATATGCTAGATACAACTCTTCATTCTTTCTTCTGAACTTACTTAGTATTCACTAAGGTGGGAATCATCAGGTTCATCATTTACACATGAGAACCTTTCAAGGGATGTTAATGACTGGACAAAGACCCTGTGGTCATGTGTAGGGAAGCCTCTGAGATGATCGCCAGGGATCCCAGCCTCTTGCTATTCCTGTTTAGTAGCTGGACCTAGTGACCCACTTTAAACAAATGAAATGAGGCAAAAGTGAGGGGTTCTCACCTCTTATGAAAAGTCTCCAGCATCTGCATTTCCAGCCCTCTCTTGCTCTCTCAGTTACTCTGAGAGAAGCTAACAAGGAGCTCAGGTCTCATGCCACCTGAACTGAGGCCACCAAAAGTCACATTCCCCTGGAGTGGAGCATTCAGGTGACACCTCAATCCCATCTGACACTTTACAGTCTTGTGAGACACCCTGAGCCCAAAGGCCCAACTAAATTGTTCCTGCTTTCCTGATCCACAGAAATCAATATTAAAAATATCTGTTGTTCTTACTGCTAAGTTTTGGGGTACTTTGTTACATAGCAATATAGTTGATGCAGATAGCAAGTAGTAGAATGAACTAAAGTCCAGATATTTTTATTTCAAAGCCGGCACAAAAAGAAGAGAAGTCTGTGGAAAAGATGGCTGTTGGGATCTTTATATGATTGCAGTGTTCCATCACTCTCAACCAGTCCCTCTGTTGCCTTTTCAAAGTCCCAGATTTAAGAAAAGGCAGAACTTTGGAGTAAAGGGACTCCAAGTTGTCATCACAACTCTGAACATGTAAGTCAGCCATTACCTCCAGCCATTCACAAACGTACACAGATGCTTCTCTTTTAAGTAGTAAAAAGTACCTAAATTCACCAGGTCCCATGTCTCTGATAGATGATAGATTTTATACACACACACATAAACTTTTTTCAAATACTTTTTAGGTTTGAAAAATAAGATTTATGTTTTAAAAAAAATATTAATACTGTCTAGCATAAATCACACTATGAACTTCTCCAGTATGTGAATTTGGACTTTTAAATCCTCTACAAAATTTACCCTAAGGAAAAATCAGAGTTCGTTAAAATAATATATGTTAATCAGAAACATAAATTTGCTTTGCCTGGAGAACAGCTGAGTGCAATGGACTGATGACAATGTAAATCAGCTATTCTAGCACCACCTGACCCTCACTCTTCCACCCGCAGCTGCCTTATGGAGTCACTGCCTGGTCTTTACAGTTGAGTCCATAACTAATAAGGCCCTGGGCCTCAAAACCAATTGCCCTAGATTTGACTGGTTCTATAATTTAGCACTCATTTAGTGTCCTCCAAAGATAATATGTAATCCAGTCTGGGAAGTTTTAAGTGACTTCCAAATGACCTCCTAGTCTACAGAAATCAAGCAAGGCAAAATCCAGAGGGACAGATGGAAAAGTGGCCACAGCAATAGGAAACCCTGGGGGCCCAAAAGTAAGATGTTGGTAAGAAGTGATTTAACACTGGCTTCATTAGCATAACAAAATAGCTGGAGTTAGAGCAAAGCTCAAAACCAGGTACTCCTGTAAAATGCATTAATTCTGAGTTCTAATCTCTGACTTGAAACATGGAAGATTCTTTTTTTTTTTTTTTGAAATTTTAAGCCTCTGGTAGCTCTAATTTGCTCTGAGGAACCTATGCCTCCTACATATGAATTTGTCTATCAAACAATTTAATTTCCAAATAATTTCACACAGAATTTGAATTTGAGCTTATAAATTCTACATTTTAGTGGTTAATGAGAAAGCTTCAGAATTTGTACCCTGAGTTCAATTAAGTACAAAAGAACTAGCCTAGCACGGGATGACAATAACAGCAGTTAGCTAAGAGCAGTCAGTCCTGGGCTGGGAGTGTGGCTCAGTGGCAGCATCTTCATCTGCATATCTGAGGCCCTAGGTCTGAGCCCCAGCCCCACAAAAATAAAGCACTTTAATTTCGAGAAAATTAATCTTAAAATTAAATATTCAAGTGTTTAAAAGCAAGTCAAATGCAAGGATTTGGCACAGATTTTTGGCAACTACTTAGTGTTACCAAAATGGCTTCAATCTTTACGTGAACCTCAGGCTTGGTTTGTTCCAAGCCCCACACTTCATCCTGAAACTTGAAGCCCTAAGAATGGATTTTTGACTGAACTAAAAGATATAGTGAGATAGAAGTATAATTAAATTGATAAGCTAAAAATTAACATGTAGTTTATAAATTAAATTTAGCCTATCCTTGAAGTTTTTCGACTTAGAATGCTGAATGCACAGCATTGCCACAAGGGGGTGCTGCTGGTTAAACAACAACAGCCCTTGCTGGCCTCTCAACACAGCTGTGGGGCTTTCCAGTTTCCAGCCTAAAAGCATCATGCTTCCTGAGAGCACACAGCACGAGAAGAGAGATTTTAAAAATAAGAACATGCTCAATAACACACGTCCTTAAATAGAGCATCTCACTAAGAACAAGTTACCAAAAGGCAAACAGAAGGCAATCCCAGGACTTTGCTTTCCCTATCTTACTATCTCATCACAGATTTATTCATTTTAAAAGCAGCCTTTGCTTCTTTTCAAGAGAGCATTAAACTCGGGGTATATTCACTCTTCATTCTCTTTGGGGAACAATCCTCTTAAAAACAACTCGAAAGCTGAGCATTTCAGAGGGTCCTCCACATGGTCCCCCTACCACCTCTCAGCATCGCACCGCCTGTCATCTCAGTTAGAAGTGCACCACTTAGCATCACACTCTCAAGGGCTAAGAGAACAACAAAAGAAAACAAACAGAACCCTGACTCCTGGATGCTTAAAATGCAAATCGGGTTTTGAAATTCCAAGTCAGGCTTTGTTGTGCTTGGAATTAATTCCACTATTTTTAACTTCCCTCAAGTGAAGTCACCAAAAAAAGAGTCACTGAAACTTTAGGACTAAATGTCATCAGTTATTTTTTTTATTTAGCTAAAAACCATTCTCTTATGAGAGACAATTTTAACAAAATAAAGTTTCTCTCACAGTTCTGAGCCTTTGTCTTTTCAATGATAGCATTTATCCAGATGATAAAACACACAATACCTTGGGACACAATTATTTTCCAATAATGACTTTCAAAATGAATTACAAAAGCTGTTTTCTTCAGTCTTGTCAGCATAACTGACTATACCCAAATCGACTGCAGCCCAGCTATTTTGGGTACTTCATTTTCTTCCCTGCTGTGCTGAACTTTAATTTATAAGCTATCCATTACCCAAGAGTAAAACAAAATGGATAGCAGGACCAAGCATAATGAAGAAGCTAAATAATGGTTAGTGCCTTCCCAGTACTCACAACATTCATCCTTTTTGTGTGGAAATCCCTTTTCCTTTGCTTATACACAGTAATTGGCTTTATCCATAGATGATGTCAACTGTCTACAGGTTTGATGTAAAATCTTGGAAAATTCCCCCATCCAAGGATGTCACACCATAATGAAGCCCAGTGGTCCCTCTTGGGCGGTTCCCATGTGTGCTGCACTGTGGATGGTTAAACCTGGTCCTTTACTACAATGTCTTACATAAAACTCAGCCTGTGAGACACTGAGATTATACCTAGACAGTACAAGAATAAATACTGAACTGTGGGGCACAAAGTGATTTTTGGCTCAATGCAGCATGGCATGGGAAGGATGTGTAACCTAGCTGTTAAAGGATTGAAAGATACATCCAGGTCAGTACCTGTGACTGTGACCTTATTTGAAACAAATTCTTAGCAGATATAATTAAGAATCTTAGGATGAAATTCTCCTTGATTTCGAATGAGAAGAGAAAGGAAAGGGAAATATGACAGAGACATTCAGAGCAAAAAACCATGTGATTGAAGTGATAGAGCTACATACAGGACATGGGAAGTCAAGGATTGCCGCCATCCACCAGAAGCTAAGGGCACAGACAGAACAGATTCTCTCTGAGTTCTCAGGTGGAACTTACCCTGTGGACACCTTGATTTTGGACATCTGGCCTCCAGCACCATGAGCTAATAAATCTGTTGTTTGAAGTCACTCAGGTTGTGGTAATTTATTACAACCCAAGAAACTAATACAACCAGTATGTTCAAATCAATTCTTCACCATCTCTTTGGCCCAGGGCACGAAACTTCAAATGTCCTCCTCTCTAAAGCAGAGTTCATAATATCTGCCTCACAGAGAAATCATGATTCCTATCATCCACTCTTCACTTCTTATAACGTATGTGTTCATGAGGCTTAACACCTGTGTCGCTGCTTCCTCATCCATAAAATGTGAATGGAAAGAGTAACTTCCTCATGTGACTACTACGAGAATTACAGGAGATTAAATAGTGCCTGACCCACACAGGTATAAGATACCTATGCAAACCTGTTGCTATGATGGTTGCCATAGTAACTGAGTGGCAACATGAAGTTTGGGATAACCAGGAAACTCTTACTAGAAGGAAAATTGAAGTGGGGGTTGTCTCAGGATTGAAACTGAGAATGGAATTGAAGAAGCATGTGCAGCTCTTGGGTATATACCCAAAAGACTGTGACACAGGTTACTTCAGAGGCACCTGCACACCCATGTTTATTGTGGCACTATTCACAATAGCCAAGTTATGGAAACAGCCAAGATGCCCCACTACTGATGAATGGATCAATAAAATCTGGTATTTATACACAATGGAATTTTATGCAGCCATGAAGAAGAACGAAATGTTATCATTCGCTGATAAATGGATGGAATTGGAGAACATCATTCTGAGTGAGGTTAGCCTGGCCCAAAAGACCAAAAATCGTATGTTCTCCCTCATATGCAGACATTAGATCAAGGGCAAATACAACAAGGTGATTGAACTTTGATCACAAGATAAAAGCAAGAGCACACAAGGGACATATGAGGATAGGTAAGACACCTAAAAAACTAGATAGCATTTGTTGCCCTCAACACAGAGAAACTAAAGCAGATACCTTAAAAGCAACTGAGGCCAATAAGAAAAGGGGACCAGGAACTAAAGAAAAGGTTAGTTAAGAAGAATTAACCTAGAAGGTAACACCCACGCACAGGAAATTAATGTGAGTCAACTCCCTGTATAGCTATCCTTATCTCAACCAGCAAAAACCCTTGTTCCTTCCTATTATTGCTTATACTCTCTCTTCAACAAAATTAGAGATAAGGGCAAAATAGTTTCTGCCGGGTATCAAGGGGGTGGGGGGGAGAAAGAGGGGGTGGGGTGGGTGATAAGGGAGGGGATGGGGGGAGGGGGGAGAAATGACCCAAACATTGTATGCACATATGAATAAAAAAAAAGAAGCGTGTGCAGGAGTCCGGGGAACCTGCTGGACTGAATTGGGGAAAAGGCTGGACAGCTGGGCTGAAATTACAATTCACTAAAAATCCCGTGGCACATTTAGATAGGATACCATATCAAACAAGAAGACATTAAAATCTTTGATAAGGGAACAGCTCACTAAAAAAAGATGCTTAGGAAAGATTAATCTAGCAGGGTGCAATAGAGCCAGGCTCCTGAAGCCTCCAGGCACAAAGGGCTCTTCACTTTGCCGACCAGTGCTGCTGTGACAGACAACAGGAATAAACTTCTGAAAGGCAAAATGAACAAGAAAATGACTACAAAAACAACAGCCCAATGTTTTATTCTTAGTTTTAAACAGACATAAAATCACTCTGTCAAATTTTCATCAACAGTTTTAAAATTTACTCTCAATTTCTACCTAATCACAGACCACCAAATATAGCTAGCTGGTCAGTACACAGAGATGGAGGACGTTCTTAGGCAGAGAGGAGGAGTATAGGATGGGAAGCAGAGAAGAAAAATCACTGTCCTCTTCAAGGAAACAGAAGACAAAAGTGTGGAAAGTGCAAGTGACCTAGGGTGGAAACAAAATAAGTTAAATTGAAAATAATGAACTGCTGTTAAATAAGGAACAGACTCCAAGGTCCTTGTGGGATAAATAAAATGGCAACATTTGTAGAAAGAGGGGGAAATGAAAAAAAAGTGCAGAACAGGAGAGAAATCACACGAACAGTGTGCACAGGGAATTCGGCAACCCGGCCTTGAAGCTTCAGCACATGGGGTGTGTTTTTCCACCCAAAACGGGCAAAGGACAAAAGTGTCTTTTCCTAAATGTTGCTGTGGTGAGTTAGAATTATAAACCATTAAATTATAGACTATTAAAGTAAATTTTGTGGACTGAAAACAAATATTACAATGATAGAGAAATTATTAGAAGGAAAACTTGGGGAAAAGAAAAAAACCCTCCTGGCCACAGGAGAGCAGTATTGCTTCAACACAAAACCACCCTAAATCCCTTGAGGGTATAATGCGCTTAAAAAAGATCATATTTTCTTCTAAAACAAAGGTTAGCTTCTGATATATCTGATTTTTAGACTCTACTGAGTGACAGATGGTTACAGCATGTGAAAAATATCAACTTGTTAAAACATTAACTTGTTAAATATGTATATATGTATATTATGCAAAATGAATTTGGTTCTTTCTCATTCAAAAGCAATACTTGTAATTAAGGGAAGGAAGAGTTATTTATACATAAATTTTCTCATGTATAATTTTATTTTATAAGTGTATATATTTTAATATAAACATGTATTTACATAAGTATTCTATTGTATTTACATATTAAAATACATTGTATAGCCGAGCACGATGGCTTTCACCTGTAATCCTAGCTACTCAGGAGGCAGAGAGCAGGAGGATCATGGTTTGAAGGCAGCATGGGCAAATAGTTCACGAGACCCCATCTCAAAAAAACCTATCACAGAAAAGGACAGGTGGAGTGGCTCAAGGTGTAGGCCTGGGTATTGAACAAAAATATATATATATATATATAGTATAAAAACAAATATACGTGTCTGTGTGTGTGTGTGTGTGTGTGTATGCATGTGTTCAATTAACTCTGAGCTCATAACCAAGGAAAAATTAAAATCCTATATTCAATTATTCACTCTCTAACTGAAGAAGTCAGACACACATGACACCTTTTGGTAAAAATACTAAAATAAGAAATAAATGCTCTCTATAGATAGTAATGGTAGAGAACAGTACTAGTAGATCACTTGTCATAACTTCAACCTAAAATTAGGAGAACTGAGGAGCAAAAACACGATAGAGGATATGAGAGGTGGGATCAACATGAAGATAGGGGTGATAAATTAATCTGTTGAGAGAATCCTCCTGGGCTTTTTGGGGCCAGTTTTGGGATGTTAATTTAGAATCAGTAGTGTTGCCTGAGTTCCAGTCTGACATG
This sequence comes from Castor canadensis, assembly GCF_047511655.1. Classification (NCBI taxonomy): domain Eukaryota; kingdom Metazoa; phylum Chordata; class Mammalia; order Rodentia; family Castoridae; genus Castor; species Castor canadensis. The sequence continues at coordinate 8,163,092 of NC_133389.1, forward strand.
AAACATTCTGACATTCATTCATTCATTGCTCTGGACATTTAGGAGGGTCAATCCAGTAAGTGAAACAGAACCATGGTTCTTCTTTCACCTAGGGTGAAGGATTCCTTTCAAAGAAAAGACAGGTGGGCCTAGCCCTCGTGGAGCTGTGTTAAATGAATAAATTAATGAATGTGCGATAACCCCTGGTGATAAAGGGTCTGAAAGAGAAGGTTTTTCCAAGGTAGCAACATTTAAGCTGAGACCTGCGGACCATTCAGGACAAAAGCTGTAAGGCAGGACCTCAGGTCCTGGAACCCAAGCCAGCATGGCTGGTGCAGTGTGAGAGGAAAAGAGAATTCTGGGATTCAGGTCTGAATGTCATCCCAAGCACAATGGGGAACCATTAAATGAGGTTGGGATCATGGCATCAATTGTGCATTACGTAACAAAAAGCCTATTTTGGCTGTTGTGCAAATGAGTGAGGTAGAAGAGTAAAACACCCAAAGGTAGCTGGTATGTTAGTACAGTTTTCCAGGAGGATGGTGTCTGAGAAGACAGTAAACAAGTGTGATTCAGGATCTGTCAGGAGTCAGTATTTTTACAACTCTTTGAGTATGTGTGTGTTTTCTACTTCCACTGCTGAAACCTAATTTCCACAAAGAAATATTAACCTTTCCTCTTAAAAGTAGAATTATTAAATGATCAAGAAAATACCAAATAATAATAAATCATTGATTGTGTGTGCACACAAAATAATACCAATTGAATGTTATGATATTTTAATGATAATGGAGGCGAAGACATATTCAGAAAAATGCTTTTAAAATTAAAGTTTAATAAAGAAAAGATTAAGATGGTTATTCCCTTCACATTCTGATTTTTATACCCATTGCTCAAAGTCCCTGTTGATTTTTTCACTTGGAATTATTCATAGGAAATAAATATATTGAATCTAAAAATGTTTAACCCAAAATCTATACATTAGAGTCAAATTTAATTTCTATTCTACAGAGGCTTTTCGATACCATGCAAGTACTATGATAAAACCTACCTACCTCACCCAGGCAACCACCAGGAGAGCTGATGGGTATGTAGACCCTTCTAAATCTTATTTATTGTGCAAGAAATAAATTGCCCTCACTGGGTAAAACTGCAGTCCTAAACTAGCTCTGTAGTTCATACCATGGAAGGCTGGTCTCCATCTAGTAGAACCAGGTTACCAACTCTTGTGAGTGGAATCTTAGGTGAATAGATTTCAAAAGGTTTTCATGGTAGATGCCAGGAGACTACTACACATGTGGGGGGGTGGGACTTGGAAATATTTTTATATTATTAAGTATAATGATAAAAAGGCTGCTAACTACAATGGTTGCAACTTCCCTGTAAGAGCTCAGCACAGACCACCAGGCGCTGGGCCATCTCCACTAAACCAGGGACATGTATGGAACTATTCCATCTTTGAACATGGTGAGCATAGTATTTTCTGAATCGGTTCTCATAAGGCTCTCCCTCTGCCTGTACCTTGTAGGATGCCTTGTTCCCATGGCAGTCTCTTTTCTATACAACAGCTCAAGAATTTCTTCATCTTCTCATTCATTGTTATTGCAGGAGCAAATCAGGCAAATGACTATAAAGTGCTTTCCAAAAAACAAAAACTTCAATACAAATGCAAGACAATGAGATTATTACAATTTTCTTTTCTTCTATGACTCATTGGTTGCATCTTATTGTCTATAGGCCTTATCAACTAAATAGAGTATAAGTATCACATAATTAAGACTTTTATACTATACAACAGTATTGTGATGTTCATTGCATAACCAAATTGTCCTCAACAAAGAAATCAATGTTAAAGTCTCCATCAAAGATTGTTTTTTAATTACAGCTATTTTGACTTCATCCCACTTCCTTCCGCCTGACTTTGTAAGGATGGGATCAAGGCCTAAACATTTTTACAGCTCTCTAAGTGATTACAATGTGCACCCCTGTTTCAGTCACTGCATTTACTTTGATGGTTATTTGTGAACTAATAGTGGTAGTGGTCAAATAAATTTAATTTAATTTAAATTTAGAACAAATTGACATTCTCAAAGATAACTATAAATTAGCAAGCAAAGAAATGTAAATAATGTGCCAATTAATCTATACATCTGCTGGACAAAATAAAAATCTTGTGTCACATAGACTGTATTTCTCTACTTCTCCCACCATGCCTCACTATTCCTCCTTAAAGCTGGAAATCTCCAGAACAGGTAGTTAAGCTACCGTGTGGCAACATCTTAGCTTCTACTCCTTTCCCGTGCCTCTGTGGCAACCATCCAGGTCAGCTGAAGTCCCAGGGCTAGTGCTGCCCTGGGATTGCATTTGTGTTGGGGTCTCCACCCCAAGATGGAGATAGCATCACTGACATTTCAGCATACATGTTGGCCTCTCAGTGCACAAAAAAGTGCTTGGAGATCTCTGAAACCGCCCCCCCCCCCACCCCTGCCGCAAAAGTGCTTCCTTGTGCTCCTAGTGCCTGTCCCAGACTTCTGCAAAATAAGCTGTTTCTGCTTTGGGTCCCCAGACTTGAGAACCTCACATGTGGAGTGTGTATGTAAAGGGGGATTGGAGTGGATCAGAGATGGAGGAGGTGGGGGGGGAGGGAGCAGCTCAACAACAACTGACAGCTTCATTCCAAATTTGCTGCAAATCTGACTTTTTTTTAATTTTTATTTTATTCATATGTTTCGGTCATTTATCCCCCTGGCCCCCGCCCCCTCCCTTACCTCCCCTCCCTTAACCCTCCTTACTACTATTACACTATTTTGCCCTTATCTCTAATTTTGTTGTAGAGAGAGTAAGCAATGATAGGAAGGAACAAGGGTTTTTGCTGGTTGAGATAAGGATAGCTACACAGGGAGTTGACTCACATTAATTTCCTGTGCGTGTGTGTTACCTTCTAGGTTAATTCTTCTTGATCTAACCTTTTCTCTAGTTCCTGGTCCCCTTCTCCTATTGGCCTCAGTTGCTTTTAAGGTATCTGCTTGGTTTCTCTGAATTGAGGGCAACAAATGCTATCTAGTTTTTTGGGTGTCTTACCTATCCTCACACCTCCCTTGTGTGCTCTCGATTTATCATGTGATCAAAGTCCAATCCCCTTGTGTTTGCCCTTGATCTAATTTCCATCACATCAGGTTGGGCTCACCTTTCTCTTCCCTTGTCTGAGGTTACTCCTTAGGAAAGGTCTGGTAGGCAGGTTTGGCATCTAGCTTGACCACACCCTAGTTGCAGGAAGGACCCTATCCCTACAAATCTCATCCCTCAAGTTGCTCTGGGAGGAAAATCAGTAGTATCATAAGAAAAATTTTGGAGAAACTTGCTTTATTTACATTTAAGCATATGCTCTGGACCTTCACATGTGTAAGAAATGTGTCAGTATTTGTCATTTATTCCTCATAAAAATGTGATAAACCTGTATATTATTCCTTCCTTGCCTTTCTCCACCCAAAACCAACTTTGTCATAGAGTTAGAAAAGATTCTACTACTCTGTAGACAATATAGAAAGCACATCAATAACTGGCAGACTGGCTCAAGTGGTAGAATACTTGGTGCTTGTCTAGTGAGCACAGGACCTGAGTTCAAACCCCAGAACAGAAATCATGTCAATAAAGTCTTCTTCTACGCTTACTCCTGATTTCTGTAGAAGAGGCCAGTTCTGGGATGACATGCCATGAAGACGGGAGCATGGTCATCTCCCTGCAGACCAGAGAAAACCATGCTCTTCTGTGACTTGCACTATCTGAAATGCCTGTCTAATAGTTCTCAATTGGGCTTAGCCCTTTACAAAATTAGCCTCATTTACTGGCTTAAAATTAAACGAGTGTATGTTTTAAGTTAAGAAGAAGAAAAAGAGAATTATATTTTGGCCCACTAATTTAAGCCATCTGGCTACAAGTCAAAGAAGATGTAAATACCATTTCAAGCACCTTTTTAAAAATTACTTGCTTTGAGGTAATGTCAGACTCAGAAAAACTGTAAAAACAATACAAAGAATATCCATATAATCCTCAGGTAGAATCCAAAATAATGGCATTTCACCACATTTACTCTATCATTCTCTGTCTTCAGTGTGTACATTTTTCTGAACAGTAAAGAGTTAAGTTGCAGACGTAATGCCTCCCCACTCCCAAATACTTCACTCTTTCTAACTGCTGTATAATTACAAAGTCAGAAATTAGAAACTGTCCTATAGATCTTACACCAATTTTTCTGATTGCCCCACCAATTGCAGGGAGTGGGGACTGGGACTCAGTGGTACTGTACCTGCCTAGCATGCACAAAGTTCTATCCCCAGAGTCCTTCCTCCACCAAAAAAACCCAACTGGGTAAGATTCAGTAAATTTAAGGATATAACAACTATCCAAGTCTCATAAATTCCACTGCTGGGAACAGATCACTGAGAAATTTATGCACAAATAAACCAAAAGATTTCACAACCTCATCATTTATACTGATAACAAAGTAAAAACATCTTATCAGTCCATCAGCAATCAAGTGGAAAAATGTATTTTAAGTTGAAACATGGCAACTACTATCTTTCAGGGATATTTGTCAGGACATTAAAATATTCACTCATTTAACTCTCACAACTCTATGAGGTAGATAAAAATTTTAAGTATAATAATCACAGTGTTCTTAGTGACTATTTTTCCCACTTTATGGATTAGGATATTAACACACAAAGAAATAAGCCCCAGGTCACCCAACTGCTTAGTAACAAAGTCATACGATGGAATACTACAGATAAAAACAATGAATGAAATAAAATTGTAAGGAGCATTGTGAATAAGTATCAAACTGTGAGAAAAGGCAGGTTGCAGAATGTTTTGTGCAGCAAGATACCATTATATAAGTTTGAGAGCTGCAATTCAATACTGTGTTCATTTCCTGGGACTACCATAACAAGTTAGCACAAACTGGGTATCTTACAAAAACAGAAATTTGCTCACTCACAGTTTGGAAGGCCAAAAATCTCAATTGAGGACTGGTCAGGGCTGCGTGCCCCTCAAAGGCTTTGGTGGAAGATGTTTCTGGCATTTTCCAGCTTCTAGGGGCTCCGGGAGCTCCTTGGCTTGACTTGGGCTGCATCATCAAACCAACTGAGTCTGTCTTCATCACGTCGTCTTCTTTCTCCTCTCATAAGGACATTTGTGGTTGACTTGAGGACCTGCTGGATACTCCAAGATCATGTCTTCTCTACATTGTCAGAGACCCTTTTCCCAAATACAGCCACATTTACAGGTTCCAGGGGTAAGGATGTGAACATACCTTTTGGGGTGCCGCCACCCAAACTTCTGTAAATATTACCAATAATCTAAACATACATACCTGAGCAGTCATTCCTTTTCTCGTTCTGGGAATGGAACTCACTCCCATGCACATGCAAAGCAAGCACTCTACCACTGAGCTACACCCCCAGCCCCAGCCCAGTTAAAATATATTTTTAAAACCTCACAGGAATGATAAACACCAAACACTCCTCTGAGAAAGGAGGGCAGAGCAGAGTGGGGGAGGAAGATTTTACAGGGGTGAAATGTATCCATAGCGTGACCTCATGTTAAACCAGCAGAAGAAAATATGGCAAATGTTGGGTTTTGACAGGGCTGAGGGGTAGGCACGCGCCTGTTGCATGGTTTTCTCTGTAATTTTTTTATAATTAGGAAATATTTCAGCATTTCTAAGATCAAACAGTGCAAAGACATTCTTCCCTGAATGGAGGACTTCCCTTCAACCAGTCTTTGCCCAGCCTTGTGTTCAAGCTGTTATTAAATATCTATCACATTATTCACTCAGCTTTCTTGAGCCAAATAAACCAAGTCAGAACTGTTCCTTGTTTCCTAACTCAGCCCTGGAAACTTACAGCCTCTCCTCCACACAATTTTTCTCCATTTAGTTTTATTTTCATTGAGAACAGCATGACTTCAATAATGATGGTATGATCTCCAGATCTCAAAGACTAATCAAACACAGAAATTTAGAAGTGAACTTGCAAATTAAAGTATGGCTTCTTATGCTTCTAGAAAACTATTTTTCCTATAATTCTATTTATTTATTTATTTATTTATTTATTGCTGTACCAAGGTTTAAATTCAAAGCCTTGTGCTTGCTTGGCAGGTGTTCTACCACTTGAGCTATGACCCAGCCTTCTTTCTTTTTTAAGGGAATAATTATTTATAATCATGGTTTTCTTTCTCTTTTCTCTCCTGTCCTCCCTTACTCATCTCTCTTTCTTCTTCTTCTTCTTCTTCTTCTTCTTCTTCTTCTTCTTCTTCTTCTTCTTCTTCTTCTCTCTCTCTCTCTCTCTCTCTCTCTCTCTCCCCCCCCACCCCCCCTCACTAGCTCTCGCTTGCTCTCTGTCTTGCTCGCTCCACTCCTGCTCCTTGAAGTAATATATTATTTCTGGTGACAGAAGATAGCGAGACCAGAGAGTTGTTATGTAGTTATTTATCGAGTTCAATTATACAAGCAACCCAGTTATTTAAGAAAATAAAACAACCTCTAAGAATAATTGTGATTAATTGTGGAAGTTTCAGAATCCAAACCCTTAACTTTGATGCCAGGTCCTTCCAGTGACCACCTGTGTGCCGTTAAACAAGTTACTTTGACAAGCCTCAGTTTATTCATAAGATTGATACAGACACTAAAAAATTATAAATTAGGCATTCAATATATTGTCCTGTCTCCATCAGCTCCAGCTACTGTAACAAAAATTATAAACTAAGTGACTTAAACAATGAAAATTTATCTTCTCACAGCTCTGTATGCTGGAAGTTGAAGGTCAAGGTGCCTGCAGAACTGGTTTGTTCTGAGACCTCTTTTCCTGGCCAGCAGAGGGCTCTCCTGCTGTGTGCTCAGTGTGTCTCTTCTTTGAGCCTAGGGTGTGTCTCGTGCATCCTCCTGTAAGGACACTAATCCCAACCAAACAGGTCTCCACCTGTAAGCCCTTATCTAACCTTAATTAACTCCTTGTAGGACCTAGCTCCAAATACAGTAACTAGCGGTAAGGCTTCAACATATGAATTTAGGATGACACAATTTAGCCCATAACACTTTGATAGTATTAGACATTTTAAGGCAGTAACAATATTGTTTAAAATGCATTTTTTTTTGTTTTTATTAACCTTCTAGAGAAAACCATGGTCTTTCGTGACTTGCACTACCTGAAAATTGTATAGATGGCTGTAACCAAAATAAAAAGAAAGTTCTCATGTTTTCTTTTTTATAGAGTTGCAATTAGAAGTTCACAAAATGTTCCACTCTGCTTTTTCATGCAACAAAGCATAATTAGTGCTTTCCGTGCTCCCACAAAGTCATTATAACAACCACTGTCATACAGCTGTGTGATGTTTTAACAAGTGGGCAGAAGAATGTACAAACCATTTCAATAGTGAATTGGCACATTATCAAAATATGGGACTATACTCGGAAGAGTAAAAATATTTCATATAATATGATGAAACTTTCTAAGTTCCTATCTTAGAGCATCCTTCACTGAAGAATATTTGGATTTCTGCATGACCATCAGTGACTACTTTTGGTAAAAGAGCATCCTACAAGGAAAACACCCCCAAAACAATACTTCCAATTTAACAGGAATAGCAAATGTAAGTTTCCCTAAAAGATCTATATTGCAAATTTACAATTGAGCTTGAAGCAACATGAACTGAGTGATATCTACAGCATTGCAAAATAATATTTTTATTATTACAAAGTAACACTTCTGTACTGCAGAAGATATAGGTAATAAAATATACAAAATAATATATATCAATTATGTTACTACCTAGATAGAACTACAATTAATTTAACCATATTATATAACATTTCAGTCTGTTCTCTGTGTAGGCATACAAATATATAATTTTTCATAACTTAACTTACAGTGAACAACTTAGAAAACTGGACATTTTTCATTTATCAATGTTGAATTAGTTCCCTAGTTGGTGATTAGAACAACACAAATTTATTATCTTAATTTCTTAGGTCAGAAGTCTGAAATGGACCTCACTGGGCTAAAAGCAAGATGGTAGCAGGACTGAAGCCTTAGGTGAAAACCCATTGTCTTGTCTCTTCCAGCCTCTAGAGGCTCCTCACATCCCTTGTCTCATGGGCCCTTCCTTCTTCAAGGCCGCTCACATTGTGTCACCTAAGTGCACTCAGAGTCTCCTCTACCCTCTTTCACTTACAAAGCCCTTTGTGATTTCATTGGGCCCACCTAGATAATCCAGGATAGTCTCTCCCTCACATGACTGGCAACCTTAATTCCATTTGCAGCCTCAATTCCCCTTTGCCAGGTAATCGTAGGTAGCCACAAGTTCCAGGAAGGCATGGGGACATCTTCAAAGAGTCATTATGCTACCTGCCCCAAACATATCAGGATCATCCTTCTATCTGTACCTCCTGATTTTGAATGGCCACAGCTAAATGGCTACTTTGCTGCATAGATAGACAATAATTCCTTTTCCTGGTATGAAGATATTTGCATTACTTTCATTTGAAATTCCTGAGCAGTAAAGTAAGAAGCTATAGTCTTAAATACTGCTAATTATAGTCATATATTAAACTTTCTGAGAGGGCAATACGTGACATATTGCACCAGTTTTCAATGTCTCCACGTGGGTGTGAGCTGCTGTTTCCTGATACCCTCATGGAGACCTTGATCTTTTCTTTTTAATTACTGCCAACTTGCAAATGGAAATTCACATTTTTTTATTTACTTTTCTTTGGTTTCTATTGAATTAGCATTTTTCCTACTTCATTTGGCCACCTACAGTTCCTTATTCATATAATACATACATCTACAATTAGTGGTTTTGCTAAATTTGCAATGAAATCAGCCCTCTGCCCAAGGAACCTATGGGAGGGATCTTCACAACACCCCCGGGTTTGAATTTTCTTCCATGTTCTACTCACGGTATTACTAATCCCCCATACTGCCGTGCTCTGCAGCAGCCTGAGACCACCCACCTGCCCCTTCCAGGTGACACAACTTCTGCATCCCACAGTCAAGCACAAAGCAAAGATCACTTGCCTAGGAAGCACAAAACCCTAAGTTCAACCCCCCAAAAAAAGAATAACAACACAGAAATCTCAGAAAGGGTGCAACATTACTACCTCTAGCCACACTACATGAAATTCTCTGAATTAGGATTCAGGAAACAGTCAAAATCTGAGCGCTCATCCCTATTCCTACCAGCGTTGATTTGAAATGAATTGTTGAAATGATTTAACACATTACGTTGAAATTAGAATTACACCATGGTTCTTTTATTCCACCTCATGACTGTTCCTCTTAGCACTACCTTTAATTCTTCTCTGAACAGTTGCTCAGTACTGGATCCACATTCTCAGTCTTACGTACCTGGTTGAAATTACCATCAGCCTAAGAAAGAGCCTTTAAATGAAAAGCAGGATGCTATGTTCTCATTATCACAAGATATGAGTCATTTGGCTGTGTTGCTACCAAATTGATAAAGTATCTATGTACAAAAGAGAAGAGACTTCCTCTTACAACATAGATGTCATTTTTAGATATCTGGTCAACACCTGAATATTCCTCTAAGTCAGAAAGGCTCTTCCATTATTGCTCACTTCATCTGTGACAACCATTTATGACCTTTGGGTCCTAAGAGGCATTTTAAACTTCTTGTGGGGAACCCAGAAACACTTTACTAGATCTACTCAACCAACGTTTGCAAAGCACCAGCCATACCTTGAGCACTGCTCGAGAAATGGAGTTGTACATACAGGAACAAGACTGAGTTCTCACATACGAGCACTTCAGTGTCATAGGCGATGCGGAAATATGAACAGGGAGAAGGACCCAGACTAAAGAGGAGCACCTGCAGTGCTGGCCCTGTGTAAACAGCCCCCATGTCTGAGATGGCAGTTCTCCCTCCAGCAAGACTTCACAATATAAAAAATAATTCTTCCTGTGTGCAGGACAATGACACATATAATCTCTACCAGATGGCCATGAACAGTTTATGGAGGTGGACATGTAAAGAAAACATCCTCCTTCCCACTCGTCACTCCTCTCTCTTTGCATGCAGCAAAGCAGCTCAGAGCATTTCTGCAAAGAAGTTACTCCAGGAACATAGCAAGCTTTGCCTCCTGTTTTCATAGCAGCAAGCAGTACTCTCCTCCCCAGAAGAAATTTCACTGTAATCTCTCTTCTAAAAGCAACACACAAAAAAAAAGCACTGTTAGTAAATGAAATTTTTCTATCTGCCATCAGGAGAACTGTCAGGTAAAAAGAATTTTGGAAGAAAATCAGAACTTTCCCCACCACGTCACTTATGATGGGTGCTGGTATCTTCTTAGAAGGAAGAATGAATTTAGAGCCCACTAACAACAGTCCACTCCATGCAAGCACCAGACACCCAGAATGCCTCACTTAATTCTGGGATTGAGGCTAAAGAAAATGCACTTTCTCTGCATTTTAGTAAACTCCCCCAACCCAAGATGATAAAGACACACACTATATACATCAAAATGGAGCTACATAGAGAAACTGGCTCCCTGATAGGATAGGTCTTTGAACATGTTCGGTGTTTAGGAGTAGTGTGGCCATATCAAATGTGGGAAGGCCATCTAGCTAGTGTGGTAACAAAGTAAGGCAGAATTTTCCGAAGCTGGCTTAGCAGACTTCTTGGAAGGCATGTGAAACTTTAGCGCCTCAGAAAGTTGATGGGAAACAGGGCTATGAAAATGATGCATATTACATTAGAAAGGAATTAATGAATATTAACTTTCTTATTCAGCGGGTGGTGCCACAGCCTCTGTGTGTCTTTTGTGAAAGGATCTGCCACTCCTGGGCATGTTCGGGACCAGAGGGGATTAACCAGAGGGAAGTTAACCACAACTACCACCTCTAAGTGCTTTCAGTAATTGTTCATGCTCCTTTCAGCCCTATGAATTCACTACTTTAATTATTCCCCTCCTCAGCTACAGTGACTGAGCCCAGGGTTCATTTAAACCAGCGATACTTACACTTGGAACATAAAGGGAGAGAGAAAGGAATCCAAAGGTGTGATGGTTCATCTTGATTGTCAATTTGGATTGAGAGATGCCTGGAAAATTGGCAAAGCACATTTCTGGGTATGGCTGGGAGAGTGTCTCCCCAGAGAAAAGTGGTGCGTGGGTCAGTTAGCTGGGCAGGGAAGGTGCTGGCTGAATGTGGGCAGCACCATCCAACAAGCTGGGGGCCTGAATGAAATAAAAGCAGAATGGGGAGGAGCACCCACGTGCCTGCAAGACTCTTCTTGAGTGGGTGCTTCTTGTCATTACTGCTGCTGCCATTGCCCACAGATAATCAGATTCTGGATTCTTCAGCCTTTGAACATGGATTTATGTCAGGGACTCTCCAGGGAGCTTCTAGTCCTTCAGCTTCAGACTGAGGCCTCATCATTGGTTCCTCTTGTTCTGAGCCTTCCGGCTTCATAGACAGCAGCTTCTGATTGACATAGCTCTACAGTCTATAGACAGCCATTGTGGGATATCCACCCTCTTGTCATGTGAGTCAGTCTAGTAAATCCCCTCTTGTGCTTTGTGTGTGTGTGTGTGTGTGTGTGTGTGTGTGTGTGTGTGTGTATTCATATTCTACTGGCTCTGTTCCTCTGGAGAACCCTAATAAATATAGACAATGACAGAAAAGAGAAAAAAGCGGTAAATCATGTCACATAACCTCTTATTTATTCAATGCAATATTTCTCAGTAAATTACTTTTCTTTCCACACACAACTAGAAATATGAAGGAGACAAAACATGACAGCAGCAAAGACACTTATGATGTATGACTTTGGCAAGGTTGCAATCCCATTATTCAAACGTTAATGGAGGTGTTAATGGGAAAGTACCTTGTAGGTGGCTGAAGTCTGTAATGAGTGAGATTATCCTAGGTAATCTTGGTGAGTCTGATTCTGTCTGTTGGAAGACCTGAAGGATGGCTTCCCTGAAAAAGGGACAGCAGCTCCAACCCATCCCATAGATGACATAGTCCAGTTCTTTGGAGTGGGTCTCTCAGTGCCAACTGTTGTTTCTGCTTCTTTGATTGAACTTTGATGGATACAGTTCTCAAAACGTTAACTGAACTTAATCTGTAAGAATGAGTTAATTGTCTCTTATACACCTTTAAAAGCTAGTACTAAGATTTGCGTGACTAAGTGGTTTTAAGTTTTTTTATTGCATTCTCTTTTACCTGTGAACTCTCTCAGAGCAAGGACTAACGATATCGGCCTGCTAAGCCAAAGAAAATTCCAAATTTAAATTCCATTTGCATAATTCTGAACAAATTCTGAAGAGTAGTCTTAATAAAGTTGCAGAGACTGACTCCTCATATCTAATTTAAATCATATATTCACACATCTACTAGAAAGCACCTCCCTCATCTCCACAGATATTTTCATTTATTCAGGTACCATTAAATGAATGCCTGTGACATCCTGAACACCCTTCAGCTTTGTAACTCTGGACTTCATTCAACACGTCTGCATCTGGAGGTACTCATCTGTAGAATCAGGATACAACAGTGCCTGCCCAACAGGACAACTGTACTGACTACGTTAGCTAATATTTCTAAAGTACTTAGAATTGAGTCCAGCATATGGTGTGCTACAGCTCTGTGGGCCAGAGAAGCTGGCAGAGACTTCCCAGAGCAGGTGGTGCTACAAAGACCTGATTAGGTAAGGAGAAGGAGGCACAAACTGCTAATCTGAATAATGAGGAAATGGGATTAAGCAAAGCCTGCAGACAAGAATGGGGGAAGCTGGTTATATTGACCCTAGTTACACCATCCTGCAGGCCACCAATGGTCTTTCCTGGAATCTCTGAGAAAGATGAGTGCCAGACAGAGAGCAAAGCAGCCTGAATGCTACCTCCAAGGCATCTTACTCCAGATATCTTACCCACCGCATGTCACGTTTTTCAAAAGGATTTTGTAGTTAAACAGTCTTGGAAAATAAAGACATAGAGGTTTCTTTACAGCAGGGCCCCCCAACAACCTTAACCTGCTAACAAGCTGCCAAAGGGCATCCCAGGCAACCGTACCCAAAGCAGGGGACACTCTCATGGCCAAGGTCACCCAGGTGAAGTGTGCAACATGCACACTTCTGCAGATGCTGGTTGTGTACACTCCGTTTCTATGTTCTTGATGCCCTGGCTTCTGGGACTTGGCTGATAAAGGAGAGACTGCTGTTCTCAGGGTGACAATTCTTAGAGAAAACAAACAGCTCAGCTTGGAAGTCCATCTTTGATATGGAAATTAGCCTCTCCAGAACCTCCACACCCCACCACATCCTCTGGTGCATACACACAAAGAGGCAATGTTTCCAAAGCTTCCAAAGGAGGTATTCCAAAGGCATTGGGGAGCTGGTCTTATCTCTGGACACTTTGTGGCCTTATATTTCTTACTTTCAATATTAAGGGGGATGACTCCATTATTTTGTAAGGTGCCTCCCAGCCCTAAAATTTATGATTATAAACTGCTCTTCAGAACTACTAACTCTAGTAAATTGTACAGTACTATGAAGTCACTGTAAGTCACAGTCATCAGGATCGATGTAAATTTTTTTCTATCCCTATGGTCTTTGTTTTCTTCTCCATACTGTGCTCATTCTCCAAAGGGCAGTTCTCTTTTGTGAGTTACATTTACCTCTACTATTCACTATGAGCCAATTCAAATAAATATTTTACTTTGGAAAAGGAAATGTACTTTTTTCCCCCAGACCAGTGCCAACTTTCATTCCACACCTTGCCCCATCATTTAGTCAGCTGTGATTTTTATCTACAGTTGGAAACGGGATTAGACTGTTAATGACTTATACCCACTCCAGTGATCCTCTTGGGCACAGGCTGTGCCCCCTCCTACACTTGGCAGAACTCTGAGTGGAAATGCAGTGATCTTTGCTCAAAAGTAAGGAACTGAGTCATAGGACTTGATCAAGACTTATTTAGTTCTGTCTCCACCACCACGTTAAGCGAAGTAAGTCAGGCTTAAAATATCAAGGGTTTTATGTTTTCTCTCATATGTGGAAGCTAGACCTAGACGTTAAATGTATGTATAGTAACATATATGATCACATATATATTCATATATATGTGTATTGAGAGATACAAAATTGTATTAGTCACTCCATCTGAGGGCTACAGAAGGTGGGAGAGATAAAGAAAATGTTAGAGAATGAAAAATATTGAAACAACCCATCTGTATATGAATACACTATAATGCACTCTACAGCAAGTGGTTGAATATTAGGGGAACATGGTAAAGAATGAGTAAGTAATGGGTGGGAGTGGGTTAGCTTGATTAAAGCATGATAAATACAGACCTGAAGTATCAAAGTGACTCCCCGTGGACTATCAATGTACACTTTTTAACAATGAAGGGTAAGAGGGAAAAATAAATCTTTTCTGGAGTTGGGTATCAGCGTGAGGGGGTGGGTACAAGAAGGGGGGGTGAGGTTTCATATTGTGGATAAATTTTGTGTCCATATATGAAAATAGAAGAATGAAAACCTGTTGAAATTATTCTAAGAGGGGAGGGGAAGAGGGTGAATGATGAATGGGGTAAATCCAACTAAGATATATTTTAAACACATGTGTAAATATCACAATGTATCCACCTATACAACTATTATATGCCATTAAAATCATAAAAAGATTTATTAGTTCTGTCTCCAAATGAAGAAATATTGATAAAAGTGATAGCTGCCTGATAAACAAGTATACACCAAGAATGAGAGACAGAAAGACATTAACTGATGGCTTCGGAAGTGAGAAGCTGCAACCTGACAGAAGGTGCCATCCTGGACGGCCATGCAGACCAGCTGCCAGTCATCTGGTCTCTGCTCAGCTCTCAGGAGCTCATATGTGAAGTTTCAGGCTTGGAGCAGGTGATATTTCAAACGAAATGTCTTGTTTAGTCATTAAATAGGGAACTCAGTACTGAATGCCTTGGCGGTTCTGCTTTTCCATTAAGGAAAATAGATACCGGGGCATTACTGGATTGTAACAGAGCTACCAAAGAAATTTGATATGATCCTTCCTTAGGGCAACATCTGTGCAAAGGAAGAAATGAATATTCAAAGTAGTTACTGCACAGCTACTTAGACATAAGTGAACTACTCACTTTAGTACCAACAGAGATAAAGAATTCTTGCTTTTAAGAAACTTTAAGAAGTGACAGAAACAGTTAATGACAACTTCTAAGTACCACTGCAAAGTCTAAGCTAGAAATTCAATGAAAAAATATTCTTACCAAGACCTTATGCCAAAGGTGAGCTTTAAAAGAACTGGTAAAACTTTCCTAAGCAAATTGAGAGGAAAAGCATTCTAGGAAGATGGAATAGCGAGAGCAAAGGGTTAGAAACATCTTTCCTGTTCTGGGGTGTGGGAAGTGGGATTGGGGTTCGGGGAAAGGAAGAAGGAATCTGAGGACCTGTAGGCTAATTGCCAGCCATGCTCTCTGGGCATCTTCCCTCAACCCTGGATCACTGGCTAGCTCTCCACTTCTTCTTCTTGCACAGAGAGCCTGCCCTCAGCTCTGCTAGCTGCTCACTCTTATGCTTTAGCAGAGCGCTGAGTGTTTTGCTTTAACCAATAACTACCCTGGCACAGTTGCCTTCTGCCCACTCCTACCCTAGGCTTCCTCCAGCCTGCATCCTGTGGCATCTTCTACTTGTCCTGGGGTGATAGTCATGACATGAAAGGACAGCACCACTCATGGGTGGAAGGTGTCCATCTCTGGCACCCAGTGAACTCAGAATGAACCCAGCCTTGTCTTCAGGGTCTTCTATGTCCTATCTGTGGTTTCAGCCTTGACCTTCAGCGCCCTCCACAGTCACTTTCATACTTTCTTCAAGTGTGAGTGCTTTCTATGTTATCCATTCTTTCATCACTCATTCATTCAACAGACCGTAACTGAGTAACTGATTTAAGCCAGTCCTGATGAAATGCACTTGGGATAAAAAGGTAGGACGAGCTTTGCATTTGTCCAATGGAGGAACCCTGGGCATGGAAAAGCAGTCACTGTGACCAGAGACAGCAGAGAGCACAAAGGAAGGACAATTAATTATGACAGGGACAGGGAGGCAGGGGATAAATGTTGCTTGTCCAAAATGCAAGTTTAATTGTCCTGTCTTCACTAAACCAGGCAATCATATGTACACGTAACTCCAATTTCTACTGCAGGTACATCCCAACAAGATGTCTGACGAAATGAAAATGGCGGCACACACCTGCAATCCCAGTACTAAGGAGGCAGAGACAGAAGGATCCTGTATTCAGCATTAATCTAGGATACCTAGTAAGACATTTGAGAGAGAGACAAGGAGAAAGAGAGACAGAAAGAGAGAGAGAAAAGAAGGAAGGAGAAAGAGAGAAAGAAAGGAAGGAAAGAAGGAAGGAAGGAAGAAAGAAAGAGAGAGAGAGAGAGAGAAAGAAAGAAAGAAAGAAAGAAAGAAAGAAAGAAAGAAAGAAAGAAAGAAAGAAAGAAAGAAAGAAAAGAAAGAAAGAAAGAAGGAGAAAAGGAGGGAGGGAGGAAATCTGCCCAAGATATCTCTTTTGATTTGTATTGTCACTACAATTTTATCATTAGTTTAAAAAAAACACAATGCACAATTTTCCATATTACCCTAAATACACTTAGGTACCTTACACACAGCCAGCAGCAAAAATCTGTATTTCTACTTTGTCTTCTGATCACATACTTCCCACTGCCTAGAGTTTTTACGACAGATGATAATTTTGTATACTGGGTGCTTTCTACATTCAGGCCAAAGAAATTCTAAAAGAAGTGAATTTTAATTTATTTCTGGATTTGTTTTTTGTTTATTTGCAGTGCTGGAGATTGAACCCAGGACCTTGTACATGGCAGGTAAGAGCTCTACCTCTGAACTACACCCCTAGCCCTGGGGTTTTGTTTCCAATAGACAACTATGTAGGTAGCATCTTTCCTGAAGGAAGGTCCCTGAACACACTCGCTGTGTCCTGAGCAGTCCTTTTTGCCAGATGAGCGCACATACTGCCCCTCAGTAAAGCTGTCACCACTTGAACACAGCATCATGATCCATCTCTCAGATCTTCGGGAAATCAGATGCTCTCACATCAAGTCTTTTTATCAGTCTGGGGAAAATGAGCTCTTCAATTTCAAGCTTTTTTTTTTAATCAATTTTCAGTCCAAACTTGTCCCTTCCACCTGCATCCACCCCAGTGCAGCTTGGCACTTTTATCATTTCCACACCAGTGTTGGTGCCCTAGACACTCTGATTGTAAAACACATGTCTACCCTTGGTTCACCACCAGCAACCATGAAATGAGCTACATCTGGAGTGGAACCAAGTACAACTCACATATGGTTACCATTGCTGTGCCCTGCCTCCCTAGAAGCTATGTCCTTGGCCAGGCTGAGACTGAAGTAGAAGCCCTGGAAAGACTCACCTAAACTTGATTGCTTTACTAGAGTTTGCTGAGCATATGCACATACACTATTTTTATTCAAAACGTGGACTCAAAACAAAGCTAAACCTGATTTGGAAATGATGTCAGCAGAAAAAGAGATGAGACATTGTGTTTGTTTTCTAGTAACTCCAAAGAAGAAAGGTTTTGTCGCCTTCCAGTTGTCTAGAAGGCAACCCTGAGTGGCTTAGTTGGTAGCCCCTGTTTAACGAGGCTGCAGGAGAAATGAACTCCAGGATACCGGTCAGCAGCTACATACACACCTGTGACATCAAGGTGAGTGCAATGCATGCTGCACCAGATGGCTGCAGCCCAGTCCAGCTGGACTGAAGAGAATTCACAGCAGAGGATGGTGCAAGACTTGTGTCAACATCAGTGGGTTCTTGAATGTCCCATGGCTCCCACAAACTGAAGCAATGTAGATCTAATCCAGAGCAACAAAAGAGTAATTCAAGACCCTGATGGGTATAGGTATGACTACCAGACACAACCTTAAGTGCCTAGGGAAGGAGGCACCAATGGCTGTTATCGTATCCACAAACCCCCGTACCCAACTGCTACTGAAAAATCCTTCCTCCAAATACAGACCTCACCTCTACATAAAAACTGTATTTAGTTCCAAGTCAGTGTTCATATTTTTTTAAGTGGTGGCTTAACTTTTTTAAAATCTGAGCTGAGAGACAGCCTAGAGCTAAGAAGAGGAAAGAAGTTGGAAGTTGGAGAGGAGAGGAGGGCCTTGAACACTGAGTTGGAACCCAAGCTGCTATATACCAGGCCATTGGTGTTCTCAGTCACCTGAGTGCCCTGGCCTGAGACCCTGGGAGTGGCAAGCCTAGGGAAACCACTTACCAAATCCAGGAAGAATGTGAAGAATGAGTGAAATGTGTCACTGTCTCCTTTTTTATTGCTTTTCCTCTGTTCCTATCTAGATGCTGTAGTTCTTGCAAAGGTTTGTGCTTGACCAACAAAAATAGGATATGCTTACAATGGTATTTTTATTTCTCCATGTTCCAACAACTTTAAGTGTGTGAGCTTGGACAGAGTCTCACAGCAGGAGAGACTCACTCCTGAAACTTCTCCTGCATCACCCGGTCTCCACTTTCTATTCCCTCTTCATTTTGCTGGCATCAGCTTCTTCATCTTCACCTTTGACATTTTGTTCTCTAGATCCTTCCTTGTATAAAAAGAGACAAATATTACACTCTTTAAATGAAACTTATTTGTTATAAAATCATAACTACTTTATAAATAAAGTTATAACTACAGTTATAAAGTTATAAGCCAAGTTTACTGCTGGGGATGGCCTATTACTGACATTATCCCGAGGTGAAAACTGATTCGGAAGGTAAAGCTGTGTGTGTGTGTTTCAAGCTAATCAAAAGAAATATCCAAAAGAAGAGTTGCAGTCTGTCTTTTCCTCATGAGACTCCCAACTACTGGTACCAGAGCTTACTACCCTGGAAGGCCTCCATACAGCAGCATGTCTGTGGAAGGGCAAGTCCCCACTCAGATCTCCAGACTAAATAACTATTTTCCTTCACTTTCCTCCATTAACTTAGGCTCATTCCTTCTTCAACATTGAAAATCCCAGACTTCCAGGCACTAGAAACCCAAAGTTCAATATTCTCTTCTCGTTCTATGTCATAAACCACCTCTTTCTGACTCCCTTCCCTCAAAGCCCAGTAATTACAATGCCAGGCGCCAAAAAACACAGCCCCCAGACCTGGGTTCTAAGAAGAAGAGAAGAAAGAGGCAATGCTCGTTACTGACCATCCCAGCAGCAGGAGTATCTTAGTGTACTTGAGCTGCCAGACCTAAACATCACAGACCAGGCGGCTTTGACATCTAGTACCTGTTTTCTCATAGGCATGGAGGCTAGAAATCCCAAATCAAGGCACCAGGGATGCTGGTTTCTGGGGAGGCCTCTTTTCCTGCCTGGCAGACAGCTCCCTTCTTACTGTGTGTCCTCTCAAGTAGAGAGAGGGGCACAACAAAAGAGAGAATCAGATTAGGGACCACTCATAAGATCTTAATTTACCCCTCATTTGACCTTTATTAACCCTCAAAAGTCCTGTCTTCAAACACATTCAGATGATGGATTTAGAAAGAATTAACTGCTTAAAAGAGGAAACTGTGAGCAAAGGAAGCTGGGAAACATGACAGGTGAAAGTTAATAGCATCCATCCAAGCACTGCCTACCAGGAAAGGAAGTATGGCCAAGAAAGTCCTGTATTGCATTCATTCATCTACTCACTCACTTGCTACATAATTATTTGTTGATTGTCTGTTGATGTATGATGGATTAGACAAGTGAGATCACGGAAATGTTTTAGCAAAATGCCTGACTGCCTGTGGAAAAAGGGATGAGAAGGGGGCAGGATTGGAAGAGGAAGAGTAGGGGATACTCTGGTCAGAAACAATGATAGTCTGAATTGCAGTGGCATCTGATGCTTTACAGAGTAATAGGCTAATTCAAGGGCTAGATGATTAGGAGCTGTGACCAGCTCCTATGGAATGATATCCTTATAATCAGGAGGAGAGACTCCAGCTGGCTATACCTCTCAAGGCCAAGATTATTAGTAACTGTAATTAAAATTAGAACTTACCATATGCCTTTATACTCTTCATTTTTTTTTTTTTTGCAAGATGAGGGCATTTAGCAATAAAGCAGTTGGGAATGTGTATTCAAATCTTTGACCAACCTCACTAGCTGTGTGACCTCAGAAAAGTTCTTAACTTATCCGTCTCTGTTTCCTTGACAGTCTTGAAAAGATTAAGTGAGTTAATGGGTGCTCTTGACCTATTGTACTTCTATGACTGGTCATCTGGCATGCTCTTTCTCTGACCTTAAGACTTCAGCAGAAACTGTTGGCACCCCACCCAGATCCTCTTTGCCAACCCATGCTACTGTGTCAGCAAATATCTCAGATCTGCTCTCAGCAGTAAGAGCCACCACACAGGAAGTGACAGGGAGGTTTTGCACTCCCAGGGGTAACCTGCAGGATGACAGGATGGAAAGTGGAAGGGCAGCCCTCTGCGTTGTGATTCATGATCAGAACTATGCTTTCTAATAGATGTATATTGAGGGCCACATGTGTAATTTAAATTTTCGTGGTAGCTACACCTTAAATAGCAACTGAATAAAGAGTCTAGAAATTGACCCACATAGACACAGCCAACTGATTCTTGGTGAAGGTACTAAGACAATTCAATTGATGAACAAATGGTGTTAGTCCAACTGGCCATCCATATGCAAAAGAAAAATGGAGTCTCAAATTCAACTTCATGCCCTTATGCAAAGACTAAGCAAAATGGAACTTAAAGCTATAAAACTTTTAGAAGCAAATAAAAATTATTTATGACCTGAGGGTCACAAAGATTTCTTAGATATGACACCAAAAACAATATATAGGAGTAAAAATGATAAATTGTACTTCGTGAAAATTTAAAACTTGCTCTGTGAAAAACACTGTTAAGAGAATAAAAAGACCAAACCAGAATACTTACAGGAAATATTTGCAAATCACATCTACAAAGAAGGACTATAGGAAGAACTCTCAAGGAAATACATAAAGAAGCCTTAAAACTTAACTGTAAGAAAATAGAACTAAATTTGAAAAATGAACAAAATACTTACTAGAACAGACACTTCACCAAAGAGAGTACAATGATGGTAATAAATACATGGAAAAAATTCTCTCATTATTAGCAATTAGGAAAATGACAAATAAAACCACACTGAGATGCCACTACACATCTATTAGAACACAAAGATAAAAACAGGGATGATTCCAAGTACTGGCAAGAATGCAGAACAACTAGAATTCTCCTAAGTTGCTGATGAGTGTGCAAAATGGTGCAACTATGCTGGACAAGTAGATAGTTCTTGTAAAGTTAAATGCACACAACATTCTACTGGGAGTAAAATTGTGAAAAATTGTGCTGCTGCCCCTACAACTTACACACAAATATTCATTGCAACTTTATTTATAGTAGCTGAGCACTACAATCACTTACTTGCACAAGAACTTTCACCTCAAGCTCTACTTGTTAAGTACCTGATTTTTCTAGGAGATGACAAGTCATGATGAGAAAGAGAGAAAGAGAGAGAGAAAGAAAGGAGGCGGGTGAGAAAGAGAGAATAGCCTCGTGCCGTCGTGGGTGAATGTAACCCTAGCACTGAAGGCTAAGGCTGGAAGATTGAGAGTTCAAGGCACCAGCCTAGACTAAAAAGTGACTCTGCCTCAAAACAAACAAAAAAAGAATAAACAATAATGTAGAAAAATAATGCTAAGAACTATAAACAGCAGTAGAAAGTGAAGATAGAATTGTAAAGAAGTTACAAACACCAGAATATTATCAAATCTTTATTTTACCTCTTAGACATAAATCACCTGCTATGCAGGGGACAAATAAAAAATACTTGAAAGGGTTAGAGACATATGAAAAAGGTGACTTTAAATAAATGACTTTTCAGTAAGTCACTTGGAGGATAGCCTGGCCTTTCCTTTCAAAACTAAAAGTGCTCTTCCCATATCACCCCTAAATTTGCAAGCTGGATTATTTATCCCAGAGAACTGAAGATATATTTTTACACAGAAACTTGTACATGAGTGCTCATAGCCCCTTTATTTGTTAATAGCCCTAAATTGGAAGCTACCCAAATGGCCTTCAGTGGGTGAATTATTAAACATACAGTGGTACATCTATCTATACCACTCAGCCTAAAGAGGAATGAACATACCTGAATGAAACTTGGGAATGATGCTGGGTGAAAATAACCAAACCCAAAGATTATTTACTGTACAATTCAATGTATACAACTTCATTGAAATGGCAGAATTACAGAAATAGAAAAAAGATTAGTTGTTATCATGGGTTAAGGATGGAGAGAGAGGGTGGATGTGGCTATCTAAAAGGTGATATGAAGAAGCCCTTTGGTGATGGTGCAGTTACGTATCTTGATTGTGGTGATGATGATGCAAAACTACACATGTAGTAAAACTGCATGAAAATGCACAATGTATTAGTCATAGTTCTCCAGGGAAACAGAACCCATAGGATGGATGGATGGATGGATGAACAAATGAATGAATGAACTGATTGATCCACAGATAAAAGGGGATTTGCTAGGGGAATTGGCTCATTCAATTATGATAATCCATCTGCAAGCTGGAGAACCAGGAAAGCCAATGTGAGGCTCAGTCCAGCTATGAAGGCGTGAGAACCTGGGAGCCACTGGTACAAGTATCAGAGTCCTAAGGCTGGAGAACTTGGAGTTCTGATGGTGTCCCAACAACAGGAGAGAAAGGAAGAGCAAATTTGCCTTCCTTCTACCTTTCTGCTCTGCCCAGGTCCTCAGTCACTTAGATGGTACCCACCACTTCATGGAAGATTCAAGTGCCAATTCCTTCCAGAAAGAGCCACACGGACACACTCAGAAGTAGTGTTTGCCAAACATATGGGTAATCCTTAACCCAGGGTTAATGATGTTCGTTTTTTGTTACAGATACTGTGTGGTACTCACATCAGTTGTTCATACTGAGAGAGGCTGGGGAAACGGTGCAACAGGATCTTATGTTTCTTTAGAAAGCCTCCTGTGAATTTATAATTACTTCAAAATTAAAAAGTTACAAAAATAGAATTTTGGTAAAAAGCTTAACTGCACATTGTCATAAATTAATCATTTCAAAGCATACCTTTAAGTATTCTACACACAAAATTTCTCAGATATTCCTTTTTCTATCAATTCACATTTTTGTGCACAGAAAATTGAAGAAGGTGACACTTTGCTAAAGGACATTCACATACATTTTAATGAAGTTTACAAGAGTGGAAAATATCTTCCATGGTCTAATGCCATACATTTTTCAGATGACAAATGATCTTCACAACTGCAGTGATAATGGTACAGGTCTTACTTGAATTATTATTTTTTATATGAAAGAAATCAGTAGTGGGAAATCAATCTACAGTCAGAAAATTAATGGCTGATATTTCAGTGGGCAAGACCTAAAAAACTAGTTGAAGTCACCTTTTCAAGTCTATTAAGCAGAACCTGTGCTCACCTCTTTAAACGCACTTATCCCTGACAGAACTTAGTGTGAGAGAAACTGTGATCATCTATTTGAATAATAAGATTTAATGCTGAATTTTTAAGCTGCTGTAAAATATATGATGAGAGCCTAATTAGAGACTGAAGGATCAGAAAAGAAAGACCCAATATCAGCTCAAGGACCACATGAGCAGTATTTCATACTGTACACTTGCCAGCTTGCTCAGTAAGTTGGGACAAGTTTGTCATTACGAAACAAAAAGGAAAAGAGGAGCTGTTCCCATGTACTCTGCAGACATGGAGAACATGGCGGCCTGCTAACATACAGAGGGAACTGAAATAGGGTCCATCCAGAGACCATATAAACACGAGGGCTCATGGTTCTGGGTGATTATAAGAGGAATCTCCCAATATTTAGTTGGTGACAACCATTTTTAGAGTAGTATGTATTAGTTCCCCACAGCTGCCAAAACAAGTAATCAAACCCTGGGTGGTCTAAGATATCAGGAATGAATTCCTTCACAATTCTGGAGGCAAGAAGTCTGAAATCAAGGTTATGGCAGGGTTGGTTTCTTTCAGAGGCTGGGGAAGTAGTTTCTGACACTTGCTTCTCTTCTAGCTTCTAGTGCTGCTGGTAATCTGTGGTGTTCCTTGGCTCCTAGTGGTATCAGTGCACTGTCTCCCTCCTTCATTATAGGCTTCTCTGTCTTCAGTGTCCAAACTTCTCTCTTTGTATTAGGTTTTTTGTTTTTGTTTTTATTTGGGTGGGAATGGGGTTTGAACTCAGAGCTTCACATTTCTCTCTTTGTATTATGACACCAGTCCTTGGAGTACAGCTCATCTGAATCCAATATGACCTCATCTTAACTTAATCACATCTTCAAAGACCCTATTTCAAATAAGCTTACATTCACAGGAACTGTGGATAGGATTTGAAAAAGCGCTTTTGCAGGACACAGTAAACCTTCTACAAGAGCCAGACATTCTGCAGGTCCAATCCAGCCTAGACCACCAATTTTTATTATCTGCTTGATGGTAAATAAATTCCATTGGAATAAATTCCAAATACATTTGGGGGGATGGGGGAAGAGGGAGGGGGGAGAAATGACCCAAACAATGTATGCACATGTGAATAAATAAATAATAAAAAATTTTAAATAAAAGTTTTAATATATACAATGTACTCACACCCAGCACAACAATAAAAAAAGTTTTAATGTAAAAATGATCATAAAAATGTGTAAGTAAATGTTTGCATACTTGAGGGGTAGAGAAAGGCTTCATAAGCATACCTCCAAGTCAAAAACTTACAGAGAAAATAAGATTGATAAATTTGACATATTTAACCATAAAAATATAAATATTTCTTCACATTTAAAAAAATAAACAAGGGCTGGCAGAGTGATTCAAGCTGTAAGGGCATCTGCCTCACAAGTGTAAGGCCCTGAGTTCAAACCCCAGTACTGCCAAAAAAAAAAAAAACCTCAAAACTAAAAAAATGAACAAAGTAAACATGTAGACCAGGAAAGTTATAAAAAAATTAAAAATAGTCCACATAAACAAAGTTAGACTTTCTTTTGATAGATTTGTAATCTTCAAAAGAAAATTTGTCATAGGACCCCCCAATAGAAAATTAGCAAAAGAGGAAATTCAGTAGGCATATGAAGCCATGTGGGATCTTACTAGTTTTCAATGCATTACAAGCAAGAAAGAGCAGCAACAAACTTCCTAACCCCATCAAAATGATCAGAAACGGATGAACAAGTTGATTCTCAGAGATGGCAGGAGAGTGGGGGTTACAAATACCATCATACACTGCTGGCAAAGTTGTAATGTATCCAAACTTTGTAGGGTCAATCGACTATCTATATTGAAAGTCCCAAAAACGTCCATCTCCAAAATGTTCAGTAATGAAACAGTCACCAACTCTTCACTTATCCAGAGCCAGCCAGACGCCGTTCTAGAAATTAGAATCGAGCAGATAAGAAAGGCAGTCCCTCCCCTCAAGGTGACTACTTCATCAGAGGAGGGAGTGTTACAGTTTGAATGTGAAGTGTCCGCACAGGCTCACGTTGAACACTGGTCCCCAGATGGTAGTGATATTTTGGGAGGTGGTGGAAACTTTAGGAGGCAGGGCCAGGCTGGGGGAAATGAGTCAGTAGGAGGGTCTTTGTGGGATCTTTTCCTTAGTCTCACTCTCTCTCTCTCTCCTCTCTGCTTCTTGTTTATCATGATGTGACATGCTAATATGATATGACATGTTCCTGTCACTGCAATATTTAGCCTCACCTCACCTCACCTCAGGCCCAAAGTAATGGAGTTGGCTGACCCCACACTGAACCTACTGAAACCAGGAGTCAAAATAAATCTTTCCTCCTTTCATTGTTTCCATCAGGCATTTGATGACAGTTATGTAGAACGTCACTACAGGACCAATCATAGATATCATGCCATTTTTGTTAGTGAAAACAAATATAAGGTGTTTGCTAGACATGGTAGCAAACACCTGTAATCCCAGCTACTAGGAAGATGGCGATCATAAGGACTGAGGTTTGAGGCCAGCCTGGGTGCTCTCCTGATATCCCATCTCTGTGGTAGGCATAATCATAGGTAGGAGAATCCTGGTCCCAGACCCTATCTGAAAAATTACTAAAGCCAAAGGGGACAGGGGAGTGTCCCAGGTGGTAGAGCACCTGCCCAGAAAGTGGGAGGCTCTGAGTTTACACCCCATTACTGCCCCCCACCAAAGAAATATAAGAACATGTGTATAGAAAGCAGGTAGATCACATTTATATAAAAGTGGAAATAAAAGTCGTTAATATGTTCACTCTCACCCCTGGTTGGTGACATTACAGACAAATTTTCTTTTTTAAATTTCTGCTTTCATGAATTAATTTTGAAATAAACAGAATAAAACAATGGTTTTAGGGAGGAGAAGTATTTTCCTAATCCCTTTTTGTACCTTGGAGGAAGCTCATGTGCCAACACTCCAACTTTATCTCAGAACTGTAGTACCATCAGAGAGGAAAGAATTATTGACACATGAAGAGTCTGCACTTTGGGGACAGGTGCTATTGACCAGTTTTAGCTCATAGAAAGTCACAACACACACACTCATGTCACTAGAAGCCGATCCTTGGGAACAGGTAAGCCTTCTAAGAACAGAATTCTGTTTGTGGTAATGACTGTACCTTTACCAGGTCCACGAAACCTGTGAAGCACCTGCAGGACTCAAAGCCTTTGAGTTCGAGGCAGGTCTGTGCCTGCTCGTTCCACAGGAGAGGGAACGCTACCTTGGCAAAAATCGTGGGAATACACAACATGGATTGTCAAGAGCAGAAAATCAATGAAAAGAACAATGCAGAAGTCACAGCTACAAAGAACAAAAAATGCTGTTAATGAAAATATCTTGTAGAGGGTGAGTGAACCAATTCGGGGACCATCTCTTTAGCTTGGCCAAAAACAAATCAGATTTAATGGATGACCTGAGAATGAGTGAAAAGACAGTGTGAATTCACTCATCTGAACTCAGATTTGTACTGAAGAGAAAACAGAGAAACAAAAGCTGCAAGTACCCACAGAAGGCTGTTTGCATATTGTCAGATTCACAGAATAAGGCAGCAAAACATTAATTTGACTTCAACTAAAACCTGAATTATTTGCACCAAGGCAGATATGATTACTGAATGTAACAGAAAATCACATAATAATGAATAACTGTTTCATGTGCATGGTGGCTCATCCTCCGAATAACTGCTTCATTGTTGCAATGGAATCAAAGCTTCCTGGGAAAAATATGTTCAGTCCTCCTTTGTGTGTGTAATGGAAATACTTCCATTAGTTAATTTTTGTGTGTCATGTGTAAATGTCCACTGGCCAAATGAAACATCAGTTAGTCCCTCATATGCATAAGATGACAAATTGTTGAATAAAAGGAAACCCGCTTGGGTGTTGGAAGGCATTTGTGAATGTTTAAAAATAAAAAAGGACAATAAAGGAAATGCTGCAAAAGAAACCAAGATCACAGAGTTCCATCTCAATCATTTATCCTGACCCTATTTTGCACCAGGCACTGTGCTGGCCAGAGAATTCAAAGATGAGTACGATAGACTCAGGATAGAAGCAGACATATTCATGGGGTGGACAGATGCATAAACAGATCACCTCAGTAAAATGCATAAATACTGAGATAGAGATTCTCTGGAATTTTTGTATCCACACAAGAGAATGTTAAAAGCCCACACGCGTTTTTCTAATCAAGCAATAAGCAAGGAAGACATAGAAATATATTTAAAATGCTTGTGGTGGACAGAATAATGACCCCTGAAGGTGTCCATGTCCTAATTCCTGGTACCTGTGAATACATTACGTTATCACACGGCAAAGGGAGTTAGGGCTACAGAGGAATTAGGAATGCCAATAGGCTGAGCCCAATGTAATCATCCTGAACATCTTTTAAAATGAAAAGGGAAACAGAGGAATGCAAAAGCCAGAGAGAATAAGACATAACTATGGAAGAAAAACACAAAGAGATGCAATGCTGCTGGCCTTCCAGGTAGAAGAAGGGCAACAAGCCAAGGAATACAGGCGGCCTTCCAAAGCCGGAAGGGGCATGGAGACAGACTCTTCTCTGGAGCTGCAGAAGCCAACACAGCCTCCACCTGCACTCCACCTGCGTCGAACGTCCACTTTAACAACTTATTTGATAATAAATATGTTTTCAGAACCAACATGTGTGATAATTTATTAGAGCAGTAGCTCTAAGATCTAAGAGTGATGAGATCGAATTCTGCCTAGAATCTTAAGAAGTTTTACGAATTTAAAATTTCTGAGTGCTGGGAGCCAGTGGCTCATGCCTGTAATCCTTGCTACTCAAGAGGCAGAGATCAGGAGGATTGTGGTCCCAAGTCAACCTAGGCAAACAGTTCTCAAGACCCTATCTTGAAAACATCCTCCACAAAAAAGGGCTGATGGAGTGGCTTGAGGTGTAGACCCTGAGTTCAAATGCCAGTACTTAAAAAAAAAAAAGTCTGAGGTTACATATATCCTAGTAGGTTATATTTTGCCTTTTCACTGTGAACTTCTGCAGCAGGGAAAGACAGTCATGGTGGCTCACATCTATAATACCAGCTACTTAGGAAGTTAGGAAGATTGTGGTTGGAGACCAACCCAGGCAAAAAGTTCATAAGACCCCATCTCAAACAATAGCTGGGCATTGTAGTACAAGCCTGTCATCCCAGATAAACAGGAGGGTGAGATGAGGAAGATTGTGCTTCCAGGCCAGTCTGGCCAAAAGAGTTTGCAAGATTCCATCCCAATGGAAAGCAGCTGGGCATGGTGGGGTGCACCTGTCATTCCAGCAATGGTGAGAAGTGTAAAATCGGAGGATGGCAGTCCAGGCTGGTCTGGACAAAAGCAAGACCCTATCTCCAAAATAGCCAGAGATAAAAGGGCTGGTTAAGAGGATGAAAGGGTGTGCCTCAAGCAGCCTAGCACCTGCCTAGAAGCATGAAGTCCAGTTGAAAAGCCCAGTTCTGCCAAATTAAAAATCCCCATAAGGATGCTGCTATTATTCTGCCTTTGCAGAGAAGGAAACTGAGACTCAGAGTTAGGGACAAGGCCCTAGGGCACATTTCTCAGGTGGCAGAGCCCAAGCGTGGTCACCACGCGAGGCTATTGCGAGTGAAGCCTTGGGCTCCAGCCCACAGTGGGCTCAGGGCTCTGTGGGAGAGACCACATTCTACCCAATGTCCGCTCACTCTTCTGCAAGCCCAGACAAAAAGGGGGATTTCTGCTCAAAGCCTGTATCTCATCAGGTCTAACGCCCACCTGTTTGTCATGTTGATATCTCTGATACCACGATGCATGTCACATTCGTGAAGCATTGTGGGTGGGACTGGCAGCATGTTTTCTGAGTGCTGTGTAAAGCAGTGACTTCACAGAGTCAGTTCATCGGGACAGGGTGCTTCCCTAAGCCAAGGGGAATCCAGGCCTGTGCTAACCATTTTCAACCTCTGAAAACATGAAACATTTCAATCGAAATTTCTCAGCTGCAGCTCAAATTCCTGTACTGCTGAAAAAAAAAAAAAGGTCAACATTAAAAAAAAATTATCCCACTAACCAAAATGGCCTTTTAAAATTTTTCCTTAGAAATTTCTCTGGGCTAAGCATTTGGCTAGGGTGGCTGAGAAAGTGACAGAAGTAGATGGGAGCTCTACCCTCAAACATCCCGTGTGGAGTAAAGCCAACGTGGGATGTCACATCGGATAGCACAGAATTCAGAACCTATTACTTAGGGACGTGATATCAGTTAACTCTATAATGATTTTCCACTTTGTTTTATTTTAATGTATAGTAATGATAATGCTTGGTTCATTAAATTCATTAAAAGATTATGTAAAATATTTTCATGTAAAAGTTTCACCTGGGGCATCAATTGCTAGGTGAGTTGAATTGTGTCCCTGGGAGAGATATGTTTGTCTTAATGCCCAGTGCTTCTGAATGTGACCATATTCAGAAATAAGGTCTTTATGGATGTGATCAATGACTAATGACTACATAAGAGCCAGGAGAGGGGAATTTGGATACAAGGACTTAGAGGATTCAGGAAGAAGTCCATATGGGCTGGTGCGTGGCTCGGTGGTGAAGCACTTACCTAGTCCGGGGTTCAATTCCCAGTACCCTGTATGCACACAGATATGCACACACATGCACACACACAGAAATGCACACACCACATGCAAACACACATGTACACACACAGTCCATGGGATGACAGGTAGAGACTAAACAATCAGTTACAAATCAAGACAATTCCCGGGATCCACCAGACGCTATCCAAAGACCAGAAAACATTCTTCCCTAGAGCCTACAGAGGGAACGCCCTGCCAGCTCCTCAATTCCCTATTTCCGGACTACATAACACTAAAACAACAAATTTCTACTGTGTTCAGCCACCAAGTTCATGATGCTTTGTTTATGGCATTGAATCTGAAGTTGACCCCCCAGAAAAAAAACCCATGTGAGATTGAGTAAAATTAAATAATTACTGACAGAACCCACTTCATCTCAAAATCAATTTTTAAAACTGTAGAACTATCCAAATAAGTCAGGAGAAGTAACTGAAAATCCTAAAAACATCCAACAGTTCGTATAAGTGTGCACTTAACCAAAGTAGGAAAAATAATTCTATGAACAAATAACAAAATAATCTAAAATCCCTCCCCAACTAAATCCAGGACAACTACATACTAAGTCAGCAGAAGAAAATAGGAACGACAGAAAAGCACATTAAAAATAACTCTTTCGGAATAACATAGAAGGGTAAATTTGATCAAATATTATATGATATGCATGTGGCAAATATCACAATGAAACCTCTTTGTACTATTAATTTTTGCTAATAAAAATATTTTTAAAACTCTTCAGTTTTATTAAACAATAGAGATTTACCAACAGGAATTTTCTGAAGATCTACTTTTACCCAGAATATAGAAAGAATATATGCCATTTTTAAAGGAAGACAAAGAGCAATATTCTAATGTGCAGATGTAAAACTGATGTAGAAGACTGGCCTGGGCCCCCGGACAGAGAGTGACACTGCAGCAGGTGTGACAGACCACCTCAGGATCATGAGTATCTAACATTTTTCCTAAAAACAGCAAAAATGACCCAAGTGCCAAGCTACACTGGAGGGGGAGGAGGAAAGAACTTAAACTTTAAACTCATTTATTCTGAATCTCTAATAAATTCTTGACTTGCCTTAAGAAATATACCTTGAAGATAATTCAAAAGTTGTTTGAAAGCAGAAAAGCCATCATCAATCTGTGATTAATTATGACTGACTCTACACTGTTTGGGATCCTAGATTTGCTGGAATACTGAGATGAATGTGAAAATGTCATTTCAACTATTTATCATAGTTTAAGCTAGATTTATTTAAAGTCTTTATTTAGTCTTCCTAGACCATGTTGGCTGGGCATTTCTGGAATTACAGGAATAACAAAGTTCAGCTGGCCCCACCCCCTTTAATGTTCTTGACATGGGTTCTCTTCTATTTCAGATTGTCCAACAAGATATTCTATTTATCAAGCCAAATATTTATGACTTCTTACTTGGTGGTGAATTTTGTTATCTGATAATTTCACGCTGTCCCTACTCTGGAATTAGATGGGCAACATTTGGCTCTGAGCTCCAGGCTTGATGCACAGAACCTAGTCACTCTGGTTTTCAAGTTCAGATGCCAACTTAAACCACTTTTAGTAAACTTGGAGAAGTTGTGGAGAACAGGAAAATGACCCAGAAGATGGAGATGATAAATCTTGGTCATGTTTTGCTAAAGTAGTAAGCATGGGTCTTGGGAAGTATAGACAATTAGGTTTGCAGTTGACTCATAGCAAAGCTTAAACAGTTTTCAATTGGATACTTTGTGACAAGAAAGAAATCCCCAGGAGCCCTTAACCAGCCAGTTCTCACATCATTGGTTCTGGGAAATGAAAAGAGAGACAGAGGGATTTGAGAAGACATCCAGCCTCAGATGTAGTTACGGCTGCACAAAGTCACCCAAAGAGTCCGTACAGGCCGCCTGGAGAAGTGACTAGAGGTCTCCCCTCAAGCATACTTTTGAGTGGCTCAGTTTCTGGCCCAGGTGGAGGTTCAGAGGAGATGCATCGTTTGCGGAGGAAGCAAAAATGAGAAGCGCTGAGGCAGGGGACCAGGACAGACAATAGTTACAGAAACTACACTGGGAAAAGCTAGGGATTGCTATGCATTATTATCAGTATGTTGCAGTAATAGAGTGATAACCACAGCCAAGCAACAATACAAATAGGAAGCAAAGTAAAGTAGGGCCAGGCACCACTGACTTACACCTGTAACCCTAGCTACTCAGGAAGCAGAAATCAGGAGGGTCGCAGTTTGAAGCTAGCCAAGGCAAAGAGTTCTCCAGACCCTATCTCAAAAATACCTAACACAAAAAAAGGGCTGGTGGAGTGGCTCAAGTGATAGAACACCTTGCCTTCCTAGAAAGTCGTGATTCCCTGAGTTCAAACCCCAGTACTATCCAATTGCACAAAGACTATAAGAAAGCTGGAAATTTGTGTTTTTTAAATGTGGAATTAAAATTAACTGCATATTTAATATTCATAATCTCCATATTGTACCTGATGTTAGTGTGCTTTAGGATATATTAATAAAAGTATAACATTTATTAAAAGTGGAATAGTCTCATTACATTCTGTCCTCCTCACATTGTTTTCTGTTGTAATCACCTATTAAGGAAGAATATTACCAAACAAATACTTCTAAAAGCTCACAAAGAGCATTGGAAAGTACAGATTTATAGCCAGCGAGTACCTTGCAGCTTGCAATCCCAACATGAACAAACAGACCCTACAAGGCCGGACAACGCACCGTTATACACAGCATTATGCACAGGCTCGCCTAGGACCCAACATACCAACAAGATAATATAAGTAACCTTTGCAAGAATTAATGTAGCTTAACCTGGGGAAGGAAGACTGAATGGTAGACTGATGATAGGTGTCCTTACAAAGTAGAAAAATGAATGGAGGGGGAACAGTTAAGACCAAGGTAAATGTTGCAGCAGGAAGGTAAATAATAATTTTACAATAGTAAAAATAGCAATGAGAATGGTTAATCTTTCAGTGACTAGAGCCCAGATCTCCAGGAATGTTCAGAGAACAAATGATCATTTTTTAGCAATACTACAAAATTCCTCACAACCCTGAATAGAAAGTGAATGTGATTGAGTTTCCAAATTCTGAATTTCACAAAACTCCAAGACTGGCCTTAAGTCACTGGCTTTTTATCTTGCACAGTAAGTGCACTTGTAGAAAGAGTCACCATTCAAAATAATCACCATGCTGTGGTATGGAATGTTTTCTCTGGTGTTTTGGAGACAAGGCCTCACTGTTTAGCCCAAGTTTGTCTTGAACTTAAGGTCCTTCTGCCTCTGCCCCAGAAATGCTGGAATTACAGGCATGTACCACCATGGCCAGCAAATACAGAATATTCTAACACCAGACTGAAGTTTAAAGAAAAGGACTCTCCTCTAAAGTGAAACAATTTGGTTTTTATTCCTCACACTCCACCATAACCTGATGAAATATGGCTGATGCTCTTCTATAACATGACGTTCACTTTCTCCCCTTTGAGCAGCAGAGTCTGTAATTCTTCTTCTGTGAGCTTGAATGGACCGTTCTGTCTGCCCAACCAACAAAGCAGGGCTAAATTGAGAATCTACGACTTCCAAGGTGAGGGCCTAAATTAAAAAAGAGCCATGCCCTTTCAGCTTCTCTCTTAGGGAACTCCGTCTTGGAACCCAGCTGCTGTGCTATCGGAAAGCTCAGATCATTGGGAAGGCTGTGTGTGGTTTCCAGCCAATGCCCCACTGAGGTCTCAGTCGACTCTCAGACATGTGAGTGACACCCTCAAGGTGATTTTGGCACCAGCCACTGTCTTTCTAATTGCACTGCTTGAGGGACTCTGATTGGAAACCACTTAGCAGAGCTGCGTCAACCACCAGAACTGTGAACCATATAACTATGGTGTCTGGATTCCATTAGAAAAGATCCAGAACAAAAAGAATAAGGATTTGGGGGTTGGGGGGCCAGGAATTAGCTTCTCTGTTATGGGAACTGGCAAGGCAAATCTGAAATCTGCAGAGTGGGACATCAGGAAAGTACCAGAGATGACCCTGCTGTCCACCAGCAGGATTTCTCCTTCCTCATGGTTCTTAAGACTTTTCAGTGGACTGGATCCATCCATTGATAATCTACTTAGAACCAATCAATTATAGGTGCTAATCACCTCTACAAAACTCCTTCTCAATAATGACCTAAAGTAATATTTAACCAAGCTACTCAGTAGTACAGCTTAGATAAGTTGATGCATAGAGTTGACTATCACAAAAATGAAATTATTTCTATTGTTTTAAGAGCTTATTATCAACTTTGGGGATGGTTTGTTCTGCGGAAATAGGTCCTAGAGTAGCCTGGGTAGTTAGTAAACACTAAGCTTGATGGCCTCTAAGACATAAAATGCTGTAATTCACTACGTAGCTCTCTCATGGGGTTTCTACTGCAAAGTTTCTAGTGTTTAACACCCTCAAGGTGGCTGGAAGGGAGGTCAGCACTACAGCGCTTGTCTCGCATGTATGAGACTCTAGGTTCTGTTGTCAATATTGCAAAAGTAAATAAATTGGTATTTGTCAAGGATTTAATTGCAATAATCAGTCATCTTGATTGATTAATTAATGTGGCAATTAGGACCATTTAGATACATTGGGATACATATAAAATTAATCCCTTCTCAAATAACTTTAAAATAATTTGTATTATTGCACCTAACAGAAAATCCTATTCTGTGGTATAATAGCAGGTAGGGCATTGGGTCACAGAAACACACCTACAACCACTTCAAATATCCAGTTTTCTCCATCTTTCTGCTCACTCTCAGCTGTGTTTCTTTCTTGGCATTACAAAACATCTCCAGAAGGTTCTTCCTCTCTCTTTTCTCCCAGAAGTGCCTGCCATGAGTCTGTTCACCAAAAGCAAAATGACAACCACAGCTGCCTTACATTCCCTGGGACCTGGGAGCACAAGACTCCAGAGCCCGTGTCATATTCACAAGCCACCATAGTGCTGACTTTTGAATGCCAAGTTTTCACTGTATGCTTGTTCAACTAAATCACAATGGAGTGCACTTGCTTGAGAGAGTGACTTAAGAAGAAATGGTTTCCATTTATCAATGAGTAAATTCCATTTTTGTTTTCACTATGTGCGACAGTCAGCAAGGAGAGCACAGTGAGGACACAGCACATGAGGCCCATTCCTGCCCTCCTGGAGCCGTGTTCAATTTCATGAGTGACCATGGAGAGATGGAATAAAGAATTTTATATCTATAAAATTTTCAAAGCTAATACTGTCTCAGATTCACAGTACAAAAAGGTATTTTCTCATTTTTACAGAAAAAGGTCCTGAGGCTCACAGACTTTAAATGTCCTGCTGTTTCTCACCATGGTATACAGGGTGGACCATGCCCAGGAGAACACCCATCCAGGCAGGTATCACATTCCTGTTGTGTCACGGTGTTGAAAAGCATGAACTTCACCACCTCCCTTCTGCCTAGTAAGGCCGTGTGGCTGACACAGATTTTTCCAGTACCTTCATCAGGCTTGGGCATAAATGCAAAAACCTCAAACTTAATTTCCTCAAACCAAAATCCACTTCTTTCTTCCTTGGGGCATTGGTCCTTGCAGTGGGAGTCCATGTCTCCTTTCCATTGTACCTTGCTAGTTCCAGATGATAACTTACTTGTTTTATTCTAACCTTGCACCTTGGACCCTATTTCCTGGCAGGAGCCTGTTTTTCTTTGCTTATGTCTACTTTTACTCTAAAACACTCTTAAGCTTAGGCAAATTTTTATGTTTTATTTCTCTCTCCATCTATAAATTGCAGAACCTGGATAAGAACTCAGATTTTCTATTTCAGACGTACTCTTTCACTTTATTACAAACTTTTATGATAGGTTACATGGATTTTGTAAGAAACCATTCAGCAAACATTTGCTGAGTAGCTGCCCTCTGCTAGGAGGGAAAAGAAACTGTATTGTGTAAGTTCAAGCATGGTCCATTCTAGAGGAAAAGCAGACATGTATGTTGGCAGGCATGATTGCCTGTGTTAAATGAAGTGCTAGGAAAGGCAGACATTATTACAGTGCATCCAAGGGCATACCCAAAACCAATCTTGAAAATAGGGAAAAGTTAGCCCAAACAGGGAAAGGGGTGGTTTGGTGTTTGGGGAGATGATTCCAACAAAGGGTTGTCAGCAAAGGAAGAAAAGAAGGAAGGGAGACCAACATACTCAGTGGCTGGAGAAACACTGGATCTGTCAAGGTACTTAACAGAAGTGACAATGCTGATGACAATGAAGATCACTATGAGCAGTTTAGAAAGATATGAAAATAGACTCAAAGATTTGTTCAACAAAAAGAGTTGGGTGTATAAAAATAATGAGGAGCTGTTCCTGGCTCCAAGGAGCTCATCACCTACTGGGAGAGACAGAGACATAAACAAATCGTCAGAGAAAACTTCACTTAGTTCTAAATTTAGTGCACACAAAGGGCTGAGGGACAGAGAGGAGGAAGCCATCCACATTGCCTGCCTGCAGAGAAGAAAGAAAGGCTTTGAGCAAGATGACAGATGAGTGGGTGGCAGCCAGTCCTGCCAGAAGATGTGGACCCCTTAAGTGGGACCAGGAGAAACACCTCCAATTCATTATCTAATGTTGAATTACTCAAATGTTGATCTTTCCCTTTAAATTTCAAGGATCTTCATTGCAACTCTGTCTCAGGAATTTGTCCCTGGAGTTGGAGATAGCGGATGTTAAAATGTAACCTCCACGTGTCTTCTCAGGGATCCTGTTTTCACAGAGCACACCGAGCTGGAACATTCCAGAAACAAAAGGAGCTTTTCAGAATTATTTTCAGTACAAGGAAGCTGGGCTCCTTTCCGAAGCCTCCATTCTTATACACCTTCTTTTTTTGCTTTCTTTTATTTTATCGTTTTTACATTTACTTACATGTGTATGCATTGTTTGGGCCACCTCCCTCTTGTAAGCTTTATGCCTCAAGTACAGAACCAGAAGCTGCAAAAATCTCATGCTGTGCCCAGGCAGAGCACATCATGGTCCTCCATGCAAATGGACTCAGGAATCAAGGGTCAGCTTCACTGGGCTTAGAAAGAATCTGCTTTCTCGTTAGCAGCCTCAAACTTTGCAAAGATGGCTATACTTAAAGTTTCCTTCTTAAAGTCCCAGCAAGTACATTGCTTAAGCACAGAAAATCCTGCAATACAAGATTCTCAGTATTCCAGTAATAAACTCAATCTCAGTACACAAATACGGTGAGGCCTTAGGGACTGTGCCACCCCAAAATTCACATGTTGAAGCCCTAACCTTCAGTGTGGTAGCATTAGAAAGTAGGAACTTTAGGAGATGATTGAGTCATAAAGGTGGAGCTTTTATGAGTGAAGGGGACCCCAAGGAGCTCCTGGGTCTTCCTTCTGTCCCGATGTGAGGACACAACTACTAGTCAGTTGTCTGATCTCAGATCTACAGCCTCCAGAACTGGGAGAAAAAATTTCTGTTTATAAACCACGCCATCTAAGCTCTTTTGTTATAGAAGCCCCAAGTAAGACCTGAGGCTAAAAGACTGGCCCTTTCTATTTGCAGCAGACACTTGTTTTCCTTTGGAAAGAGTCTGACAAAGGTCAAGCCAGGTTGACTACATATATAGAATTCTAGGAGTTGAAAACAAAAGGAATGAGCAATAATTTATTAGGAAAATACTAACAAGAGAAGAAGAAATAGCAGTATTAATAAAAAGATAATATGGCCGTTAATACAAAACTCAGAGGATTATTTGGTGAGTTTCTGTTGTTTTTTGTGCTTGTGGTACTGTGAATTGAACGCAGGGTTTCACGCAAGTTAGGCAAGCCCTCTGCCACTGAGCTGCCCCAGCCCTGGTGATGGTTTTTAACAAAGCCATGGAGACAACATATTCATGAGCCTTTAGCTACTAAGCACAGTGGTAAATAATTATGCTAAAAGCTCTCAGAATACACAGATAGTGCAGTGTAACTGCAATCACTGCACTAGTGCTCTAGACTTTGGCAATTGTGTTCCTCGTGGACATTTGGCATTGTCTGGGGACATTTTTGGTCATCACAACTTGGGCAGGAGGGGAGAGGTGCCACTGGCATCTACTGAGTAGAGATTAGGGATGCTCTGCACTCCTGGCCACGCCAGGATAACTTGCTCTAAAGTGCTGTGTTATACACTGCTGCCAAACCAACAGGAATATATATATATATATATATATATATATATATATATATATATATATATATATATATATGCTTTCCATCTACAAAAGATAATACTCTTTTTTATATCTCTTACACATAAAACTCATATCTATATTCAACCTGGATAGTATGTTTCGATTTAATTTATTGTAACTCTGATATCACTGTACTAGTTAGTTTCAAACTGACTGAAAAAGTTTTGATTTCTTGAAAGTTACCAAACTTGGCCTCCTTAAGTAAGATAAAAAGTTTGTGCTTTAAAAGAGAGAAGCCAATGAGAGATCCATCCCCACCTCTTGAGAAGCAGCCCTGGGGAATTTGCCAGCGTGGAGAACCAGAGCAGGGAGGGT
This sequence comes from Castor canadensis, assembly GCF_047511655.1. Classification (NCBI taxonomy): domain Eukaryota; kingdom Metazoa; phylum Chordata; class Mammalia; order Rodentia; family Castoridae; genus Castor; species Castor canadensis. Next base: position 8,201,860 of record NC_133389.1, read on the forward strand.
AGACCCCCTCCCATGTTAATGGAGCTCTGTCAGGGAAATGGAGAGTAGGTGTGTCCTCAGTACCAAGGGACTGCTGCAGTGGTGTAGAGACAGACATCCTACCTGGAGGCCATTCTAATACCCAACATTATCTGTTCTCCCCAGAACTAGACATACAGGGACACCAGCAACCCTCCCTGGTCCAGAAGGTGCCACTAATTTTTATACTAAACTGTGCTCTTGTCAACAGGCAGGAATGCTCAGACATGTGTACTCAAGTAGGTGGAGAATGAATGGTGGATTTTTTCAAGCACCTTACTGCAATGGTCTGAAAGTTTGTGTCTCCCCCACCATGTGTCAGAATCCTCGTCCCCAAGGTGATAATACTATAGGTGGGGCCTTCCAAAAGTGATTAAGTAGGTCATAAAAATGGTACCCTCATGACTGTCCTGAGTATCCTGATCATGAAAGAAACCCCAGAGATCATAAAAGAAACCCTTCCACTTTCTGCATGTGAGGTCACACAGTGAGAAGTCTGTGAACAAGGAAGTGACACCGAAACTTTAATCTTGTACTTCCCAGCTTCCACTGTGAAAACTGAATTTCTGCTGCTTGAAGCCTCCTAGCTTATAGTACTTTGCTACAGCAATCCTAGGAACTGAAGACAATTCACCTCAAAGCTGCCCTGGTACAGGCTTCTCTACCATGAATGGAACTTCCAGCTTTCTCCAGTCATAGAAGGTTATTCTCCCTCAGAAGTACTTACTTCATCTTGCTGCTTCCAGACTTGTGTGATAGGCATAGATATATTCCAACCATCAAAGTCAGAGACTTCATTGTTGGAAGGGAAACACTGGGGTCACCTTCCTCCCATGCTTGTAACAGGAGACATTTGAATCTAAATCTGTGTGTACATTTGCTTTCCAAACACACCTGGGGTCCCAGAAAACAAAGGAAGAAGTCTGGTGGAAGACAAGTAGGTGATTGCACGGCTTGCAAGACTGGGTTCTTCCAGCCCCGAGGTCTACAGATGTCACCTGCACCATCCTGATGTGCAGGGACCTGGACTGGTGAGAATTCTGGGGACAGGATGGACAAACAGGAAAAACTTTTCTTTTTAGCCCTGTGACATTCAGCCCATATTTCAGAATGCCTCATCCACCAGACAGGAGGATAGGCGTTGCTGGGATGGTGTCACGACAACACTGCAGCTTTGCACCATGTGGTCACAGGAACAGCCCTAGATGTGATGTCTAGAAGTTAACAAATAAATAATTCAAATGAAGAAGTATAATGGGAGAGGGAGACCTTGCACTTTGGGAACAGAAAAAAAGGATGAGTTTTCTTTTGTTCACGAATTGCAGTGTTGGTTTTTCCATTCTCCAGATACAGAGGGTCATTACTACAGGCGGAGGGAGAGGCTGGGACGGCAGCAGATGCCTTTTTGTGTCTTGCTGGGAGTGTTCTGCCTGTTGACCTAGAAATGGCTGCAATGCCATAATCTCAGGAGAAGCCACTTAAAGCCAGAGCTTATTATCTTGGTTAATCATTGCCCAGGACCCTTCACATAAGGCCATGTTGTGTAACTTCCCATGCAGTCACCTTCTTACTTAAATACGTGTCACCTGAAGTGCTTTTTCACTTGTGTTTCCATAAATAGCCAACCCGTTGCTTTTAGAGACTGAACTTATATTATGACATCTACTTGGTTTTTTTAATTTAAAAGTCTTGATTACAATATTTTCATTGAAGTCAGTCTATAGTGGCAAAATTTCAAATTATTTCAAAATGTTTTGAATTCTGCCCTGTCACCCTTAATTTTGACATCAGGTTCTTCTCCTGGTAAAGAGCCCTTTGAAGTCACTGCTTATCTGGGCCAACTCCCAAAGGTACCACTTCCATAAACTGTCACCTTCCTAGCAAGGACAAGGTAACCAAAGCAAAGAGGAACCAAGAGCTCCTAACACAGTAGCAACTTGCAGAGGACTGAGAGCAAAGATCAACAAAAGGCAAAGTCAAAATTATTCATTAAAAGTTCACTCATAAATATGTTCAATTATTATGTGCCAATATTTTTAAAGTTTACAAGTATTTTTATCTAATTAAAAGCTAAAAGATTTTTACAAAATTATGTTAAATTATTCTGGAGGGGGTAAGAAATTCTAGCCTGTTTGGTAAAACTCTTCCTAGATTCCTAGGTTTACAACCAATTTAGAGTAAAACTAAAAAATTCTGACTTGCCCTTTGTTTGACTCAAAATATAGGGCACATTTGCTACTCAAGAAATATCAGAGCCTAGGGTTCAAATATATCAAAAGAAGGCAATATCTCTCCTCTGACTAGGCATGTGTCTTCTGTTCTCTAAATACCAAGAATACATATTTATTTTTGCCTACTACTCTAGTGGCCAATTTCCATCTAGCTTTTAAAACTTCATCTTAGTGTTAATTTTCAAAGAGGTTAAAATTAAGTATAAATATAAATATTTTATTATAAGCACAATTTGTCTTAGTGAATTTTGTATTGCTACAACGAAACACTTGAGGATGGGTAAATATAAGGGAAAGAAACTTATTTGGCTAATGATTGTGGGTTTTTGGTGGCTAGAAGGAGCAAACAGCATGGCAGAGACCTCCTGAATTAATACCCTTCCCCCACCTCCTGGTCGAGAAGCAAAAACAGAACAGTTTGCCTGCAGAAAAGCCAAGTAAGTGGGGAGAAAGGGGAGAGAGCATCACTTTACCACAACCCACTTTCACAAGAACCAACCAGTTACACAAGACCTGGTTCACATTCACGAGGTAGCATCAATCCATTTATGAAGGTGAAACCCCCATAACCTCCTTCCCTTCCACCAGGCTCACTCTTACAGGTTCCAACACCTCAACACTGCCACACTAGGGACCAATCTTCCAGCTCATGAGTCTTCAGGAAGCAAATCATATGGAAACCATAGCAACAATAAAATTAAATATATCTTACTCTCTCCTCCCACATCGACAGCAATATTATTGTAATTGTTATTATTATTGCAGTACTGGGATTTGAACTCATGGCTTTGTACTTGCTAGGCAGACACTTCGAGCCAAACCTCCAGCCCTTTGTGCTGCAGTTAGTTTGGAGAGAGAGTCTTGCTTTTTGCCCAGGCCAGCCTGTACTACAGTCCTCCTATTTTATGCTCCCTTCACCTCCAGCTATAACTGGTGTACTGGGATGACAGGTATGTACCACCACACCCAGCTTTTTTCCCATTGAGGTGGGTTCTCACAAACTTTTTTGCCCAGGCAGCCTTAAATCACCATCCTCCCAATCTCAGCCTCCCAAGTAGCCAGGTTATAGGTAATGAGCCACTGGCACCTGGAAGCAATATTATTTTTAAGGCTATTTCAAATTGAGTTTGCTGCAGTTGGCCTTTTTTATATGACATCAGACTCCTTTCTAAAAAATTGCCATCCTAACATGGAAAACACCATTCTTTATGAACCTCTATAGTACACCAGAACCAGTGCCACTGCTGAATGACTTGGGCAGGTAGTGAGAACTGCGGAATGACTCTATAGGTCACCACACAGTAGAAGGCCCTAATCCTGAATCCAAGGTTGGGGATATAGCTTAATGGCAGCACTTGCCTAGCATGCGCAAGACCTTGGTTCACTCCCAGCAATGCAAAAAACAAAAACAAAAACAAAAAAACTAAATCACTAATTGTTCTTAATATGGTCCCTTAGCTCACTTTAAATTGCAAATTTAAATTCAATAGCTACAGTAGAATAAAATGTAGTGGGGAAGGGTATGTTAGTTGGTTTCCCATTGCTGTGACAAAATACCTGAGCAAACAACCTAAGAGAGCAAGGATTTATTTTGGCTCAGGATTTAAGTTTTCATTTCTCTGTCCTTGGCTCCATTGCTTCTGGGCCCATTGTGAGGCTGGACATCATGGCAGGGAGCAGTAGCAGAGCAACGCTGAGGTGGATGGGAGGCAGTGACAGAGAGGGACCTGGAACAAGATTAGCCTCCAAGGCTAATCTTGCCCCAGTGACCTATTTCCTCCAGTGAGGGCCCATTTCTTAGTTTCCAGAACCTTCTGAAATAGCACCACCAGCTGGGATGAAGTCTTCAACAATGTGCCTGTTGGGGAAAATTCAAATTCAAACTTGTTTGAACAGGTGTGCAAGGCTTGTTTGCTACATTAAATAAACTTTCATGTTTATTGACTAATTAACATGAAACTTTTTTTAACCATTGCCTTTGAGTACTGAGGAGTGATATTATAAATTAGTATCTCTCTTTATCTGTTTTCAAGCAGAAAAGGAAAAACACTCAAAACAAACATTTTATTTTCATTAGTTTTATATAAGAGCCATGAATAAACACAATAACAGAGTCCTTATTTAAAGCATTAGTTTAAAAGAAAAATTATCCTTACAGCTCAAGGATAACATTTGTTTTTATTTTACATAGCTTTCCATCTTTTGGTCCATGGTTAATTTAAAGCTTAATATAAAACAAGTTTATGTTTTGCTTTTGCTTTCACTTAAAATCATAAAAAAAATTTACACAAATGTCCACAGATAAAATGTCTCCTTCTTGTATAACAGTGCCTTATGGCTCCTCTAAACATTTTGGTTCCTCCTGGGGCTTTGCTTTGTAGATGGGGTTGTGATTAATACAAGGAGGAGCCTCTACCCTAGGATGCATTCAACCGTTTGTCCCATAGATATTGGGGGCCAACTAGATGCCACCTGCTGCTCTGGACCTGGGGATACATTTGTGACTCCTAAAAGAAGAAATTTTCTGCCTTCAGAGCTTCCACTTAGCAAAGAGAGGACAGGTAATAATTACAGTAATACATAAAGGACATAGTGTCGTAGAAGACATAAACCAGAAAAGGGGGTGAAAATTCTGGGAAGGGGTGGCAACTTTGAGTGAGTAGCCAGGAATTGAGGGAGTCAGCCATGTGGTTATATTCCAGGAAACGGGAAGGGGCAAACTGAGCCCTGAAGGAGCTTCTGACATATAGAAGAGCCAAGGACATGGTGGGGGGTGGGGAGATATGGCCTTGCACTCCCAGTAAGAACTCTTGCTTCTAGTAAATGGGCAGTCACTGTAGAGTTTTGAACACAGGAATGATGTGTTGTGACCTACATTTAAAAGGATGACATCCATTCTGTAGTATAATAGCACTTAACATGTGTGGTCAAGAATGTACAGTAAGAACAGTCAGCCTAGTTGTAGGTTTTTCTCTAGCCACAGACAGCTGTAAATGTGCAGGGAGAAGTAAGTGGAGATTTGCATTTTCTAAGATGGTACAAACAAAGGAGAGAAGTAAGGAGACTTGGAGCGTCTGATCTTGCAGAGTAGCACAGAATGTGGTTTGGATCCAACATGGGAGGAGGTTAATGAACCAATTTTTCAGCTCATATTTAGATTCTTCTTTTTCTCCCTAAACCAAGACAAGTATGTTGGCCCAGAGATGGAGTCTACTGAACTTCACAAAGTGGTTCTTGGAGTTCTACCTACCTGCAATGACCACATGTTTTTGCAAGACAGTGTATATATCTGTACAGGTTTAGTTCCCCTAGAAGACTTAGGCTTTAAAGCAAGACCATTGTTTCTTTTGCATCTATTGTCTCTAAGTAGAGGGGCTCAACGCTGGCTGCACTGGAATCACTGAGGAAGATTTTAAAAATCATGTCTGGGTCCACTGCTACAGCCCTGATGTGGTTGGCCTGAATGCAACCTGAGTGTCAGCTAAGAAACCCAGGTGATTCAGATAGGCACCAAGATTGGAAGCATCTGGAATGGCTTATATGCAGTGTCTGGCATATAGAAGATACTTGATCAGCCATTATTGGAAAGATTAATGAGTGGGCCAGGAAAGCAGACAACTTCGAGCCAGCTTCCTAACTTAGGTATATTTCTCCAGTAAGTCACCCTGGACACTCACTTCTGTGAAATTAAGCTTTTTGGGATTCTAATTTTGACTTCTGTCTCAAAAACTTCTTATATTTCCTCCTTTATCTGCTACAGTGCCTCCTACACTTAGTACCATGGACTGGCCTGTCAAAGGAACTTCACAATATTGTGGATTCTAGGACTCCCACATTTCTGGTGCAGTCTGAAAAGCCCAGGGCTGTGCATTCCCATAAATTCCCCTTGTGATCTTAATTCACTACTGGGTGTAGAATCATCAGTCTACACAATACAATCCAAGCCCCTCTCCCTGGTCATCAAACTCCTTCATAATGTGTGACTATTGGATTTTTTATTCCTTTTTTATTTCTGAATAATTCCTGCCTAAATCTTTTACCATAAGAAAGGGAATTACCCCACTGATCTTAATAATGCCTTCTTCCTCTTACTTCTGTTCATGCTGTGCCTTCCCCTTACCAGCTTTCCATCCCCCCTATGCCAATCTCAAACACATCATTTTCCTGGATCAGTCTCAATGCCTACTACTTCCTCCCCCAAAACCATCCAGTTTATGACAGCCCAGTGCTGAAATCTTCTAAATAAACATCACTTGTTGACTGCCTTTGATTCAACTTGTTATGAAATTATGTGTTGTCTAACAAAACTATTGGCTTGTATAAGATGAAGATTCGACCCTAACTATACCTGGGACCACAGTGGATGTAGGAATCTGTACCAAATTCTCCTTACTGCTTCCTCAAGCCTTTTCCTAATTCCCACAGCTGAATTACCATATGATGCTTTCAAATATCTCCTAGGAAAGATATAGCTGTTGGAAAATAAAGCAGTGAGGATGAAGATAAGCTGGGTTTTGTTTGTTGAGTTTCTAATGCCTTGCTTACTATTATTATTGTATTACTATAAAAGACCATAATAAAATAATTTTTGAAAAGTAAATGTGCTGTGTGCCATCTATACTTTACATATATTTTTGTTTTATATTCTCATTGAACAGTAGCAGTTTTCTCACATATTTTATTTCTTTTCTTAATAAATTTGTGTTAGGATATATTCATTATATGGGGGGATTCATAGTGAAAATTCCAATTAGACTTATATTGTACATTATTCACATTGCCCCCATCATCTCTCCCTCTCAACTCCCTCCCCACTCCACCTAAAACAATTGCAAGAAGTTTCTTAGTTCTGTTTCACACAGGTATATGAAGTCCTTCTACCATATATACTCACCTTAATCTCCTTCCTTCACCCTCCCCCCTCCTACTATTACTCCCCTTACACACACACACACACACACACACTGTACCTATTTTACAGTCCTGGTTTTTGTTATTAATATGTAAGTTGATGTTCAAAGGGGTGTCTCAATGTATGCCCACTGAGGGTGTACTTTACTTTACTCCAACCCCTTCCATTACTCTCCCTTTACCTCCCACCCCCCCCATTTTTCAACATCTTTCAATACACATCCTTATATCCTCTACCTTCCTATCTTATGTTATTCTGATGCTCTGTCATTCTCTTTTCCTTTCTCTTTCCCTAAATTCCATAGAGAAGTTCCACTGTTACAAACATGCTTGTATATGATCATGCTTGTTTTAGGACATATTTTATTTCTGTTTATGGTTAATTATACCTTCTGGCTCCTATAATCCAAATAATGCTGCTAATATTTTTATTTCCAATTCCTTAAGAACTTTAAAGGATTTTATCTACTTAGTTGCTCCCTGATATTCCAGTATAATAAAAAACCTTCATTTACAGTTTTAGTAGGATTCATAAGTGTTTAACTTCTTAGTTGAGATAGAACAAAAATATCCAATTTGAAGGTTTCTAGTGTCACAATGTGAAAAACAAACTACACATAACATTTACTCAGGGGTGACTGGGGACCGAATTTGGGATGAAATTTTTATTGTACTAACAGCCATAATGCACAAGATGTTGTACAGAGTTCTTTCTATTCTGGTTTTTTTAAGTTGATATTTATGATTTATTATACGTCCCTTGTGAGATAGGAATCATATTTTTCTTGTTTGGTGTTTTATCTTGTTCAGAGTTAAAGCAGGCCTGGTCCTAGTGGTAAGAATGAGTACGCTGGCTCACTGATTGTTCAGCATTGCTAGGTGAGACCCCAAGGAGACAGCCGCAGGGAAGGAGCAGGTGACTGGGGACTATGATTATCCAAAGTGCCAGGTACTTTCACTTTACAAGCAACCATGTGCAAACCAGCCAGGTCATCACTGGTGTGAATATATTTGTAATATATCTGTGAAAATTTGAAAGCATATTATTGTATGTAAATTGAGAAATCTGGAGTCTAAGCACTAACCAGTTATTCATGTAGTGAAGAAAACTTTGTTGTGTGCAAGTGTGTACACACATGTGTTTTTGTGTGCTTGTGGTGGGTAAATATGTGCATGTGTGTGTGCATGCCCATGTATTTGTGTGTACCATATGTGAGCATGTGTGCACTTGTGTGTTTAATTACTTCCCAGGAGAGCCATCTTTGTTCAGTGTAAGGAAGCTTAGGATGGTGGAGTGGCTCAAGTGGTAAAGCACCTGCCTAGCAAGTGTGAGGCCCTGAGTTTAAACCACAGTGTCACCAAAAAAAAAAAAAGAAAAAAAAAGGTAGCTTAGGATGCAAAAGTTGTACCCAGATGATCTTATTAAAACCAAGAAAAACAATGGGTAACAACTTATTCTGGACAAGAAAGGAGGAAGAATTTGGATAAGTAGAAGAGAAGAAGAAAGAGGAAAGACTAACCAACATGCAAAAGGTTGGGGGAAGTTTCCTTTTGAAAAATTCCAAACAGTAGGAAGGCTGAAGACCTTTAAAATAATGCCTTCCATTTTAATTTCCACACTGCTTTATATCCAGTTTGTTAGTGAGCAAAACAGAAGGGCTACTCTAGAGTTTTCAGTCTTCTAACATGAACCTCAATAACTTCCATCTGTTTAATAGATAGGCACTTAGCATCATCTATGGGCCAACGTCATTCTAGAAAGGAGCAATGAACAAAGGCCAGTACTTGGCTGAAGGGGAGTTTGAATCCAGAGTGATAAATCCAAAATTCTCATCAAATAGTACAGTGAGTTCGATGAAAAGAAAGACTCCAAAGAACCCACCCAGACTACTCTACCTAGAACTGCCTTTTGATCTCTGTGCCTTTGGATTTATCAGTTAGCAAGAGTGAATAGGTTGAGGAATAAAAACAGTCTGAATAGTGAAAGTAGACTAGGAAGGATGCATGAGCACTTTCCCAGAGCTGTGACCACAGCATGTCATTCAAGCATTGACTGAGTTCAGGCAAGGCCTTTGCAAAATTCTGCTTATTACCCAGGATGAGGTGGGAGTTCAGGCCTGAGAAGATGGCATAAGCAAAATGACGGAAAATGACAAGTGTTGACGATGACGTGGAGATTGGATCCCTCAAACACAGTCCATGGGAATGAGAAATGGTACAGTCACTGTGGAAAACAGTCTAGTCATTGCTCAAAAAGTTAATATAATTACCATTCAACACAGCAGTTCTGCTCATAGGCATAGACCCATGAGAACTGAAAAAATGCACATGCTCACATAAAAATTCACACATGAATGTTCATACTAGCATTATTTATAGTAGTCAAAATGTAAAAACAGCTCAAATGTCTAATTGCTGGATCGGTAAATATAGCATCGTATGGACTACATGAAATTAAAAAGCTTCTTTCTGCTCAAGAAAAGAAATGGTCCCTAAACTGAAGAGACCACCCACAGAATGGGAGAAAATATTTGCTGGCTATACATCAGATAAGGAACTGATAACCAGAATATAGAGGAAGCTCAAAAAACTAAACTCCCCAAAAATCAATGAACCAATAAAGAAGTGGGCAACTGAACTAAACAGAACTTTTTCAAAGAAAAAGTCCAAATGGCTAAAAAACACATGAAAAAAATGTTCATCATCTCTGGCCATAAAGGAAATGCAAATCAAAACCACACTAAGATTCCACTTCACTCCTATTTGAATAGCTATCATCAAGAACACCATCACCAACAAATGCTCATGAGGATGCAGGGAAAAAGGAACTCTCATACACTGCTGGTGGGAATGCAAGCTAGTGCATCCACTCTGGAAAGCAGTATGAAGGCTTCTTAAAAATCTAAGCATAGATCTGCCATATCGTCCAGCAATCCCACTCCTGGGGATACACCCAAAGGAATGTGACACAGGTTACTCCAGAGGCACCTGCACACCCATGTTTATTGCAGCACTATTCACAATAGCCAAGTTATGGAAACAGCCAAGATGCCCCACTACTGATGAATGGATAAAGAAAATGTGGTATTTATACACAATGGAATTTTATTCAGCCTCAAAGAAAAATGAAATTTTGTCATTCACAAGGAGATGAATGAAACTGGAGAACATCATCTTAAGCAAAGTTAGGCTTACACGGCCAAAAAACTATGTTCTCCCTCATGTGCAGATTATAGACCTGAGACAAATGCAGTAATATTATTGGACATGGGTCACACACTAAGGGGGGAACATGCATGGAAGGGTTAGGGAAAGGGAAAGAAACCAAAAACTTGAATGTGGTTGATGTGCTCACTGTATATGAACAAATATAGTAACCTTAAACTGACAGAGGTCACTATAGGAAGGGGACTAGGAAGTAGTGAAGAGGTCAGGTAGAGATGAACCTACATGGGTTGTAATACACATGTGCATGGTAACAATACTAGAAATCATTCTGTACAGCTACCTTTGTCTCAAACTAACAAAAACACTATGTTTATCTTATTATCTCTTACGTTTTCTCTTCAACAAAATCGGAGAACAAGAGGGCTGAACAGGTTCTGCCTGGAAGCTGAGGGGGAGGGAGGGGATAATGTATATATATGTAAGTAAATGTAAGAACATTAAAATTAAAATAAAAAATAAAGCATTGAGTAACTGTGCAATGGAGTATTACTCAGTGATAAAAAAAAAAAGAATGAAATACCGGATATATAGTATAACATGGATGACCTTGAAAACATTATGTTAAGTGGAGGAAATAAGGCACAACAGTACACATACTGTGTGATTCCACTTTTACTAAGGGTCTAAATCCACAGACGAAGGAAGTAAACAGTTTTCAGGAGTTCGGGAAAGGCAGAATAGAGAAGATTTCCAATGGTAAAGGGTTTCTCTTTGGGGTCATGAAAAGGTTCTGAACTTAAGACAGCGGTTTTGTTTACACAACCTTGTGACTATCCTAAAAGCACTGAATTATACCTTAGTAGTACTGTACATTATCAATATTATTAAAAAGATCAATATTATGGCATATAAAACTATGCCTTAATTTAAAATGTGTTAAAAATGTAATTTATGAAAAAGGATAATCCTGCCCATTCTATTGTAGAGAAGAAAGCAACAAGTGGAGACAAAGAAAGTTCTTAAATTATAACCTCAAGGATTTTGAAGGCAAGTCTTATGTCTTATTCATCTTTGAAAGCAGAGACCTACTATGCTTCCTAGACCACATACCATACCCTCTGCATCTGTTAAAGTTCTTAACATTATCAATTAAGGAATGATACTCAAACTTACTGAGCAATACAGGAATCATGGGTCCATCTCACTGGAAGAGTCTAGATTTAGACTTCAAGTAAAGTTCAGTCACCAAGAACCTAATTTCTTCCCTATCTCAATTCTGGTCTTCTTGGGCAAATTTGTCCCATGACTGGATTCCCTCTTTCTCCTAAGATGACTCCCTGTTGTTCCTAGAGCTAAAATGCCCTAGGTTCCTAGTAATTTACTCAAAGTCCAGGAAGCATTAACTATTGGTCTTTGTTGGGCTGACTTAGGTGTTGCACGTAGTCATGAAAAAATGAATCCAGGAGAACCTTGTCAGAAAGTAAAGCAAAGGACTAAAGGTAAGTTCATTTTCTTGCCAGGTTTAAGAGAAGAGAGCTCCTCACTCAAAAACTGGCTAAAGGGGCTAGCAAGCATTGCTCAGTGGTATTTAGCATGCGTGAGACCCTAGGTTCAATCCCCAGCATGAGTGTACACATGCATGAAGCATATACAGTCTAAAGCCAAAGAACCCAACAATGACAAAACAAAAATAGCTGAACAAAAAGTTGACAGATGTAGAGGAAAACAGAGTATTCTATATTAGGACAGATTCTAGGTATTAAGTACTCAATGGGTGGGTAGGAAGGATTGAAAACCCCTCCTTTTGATGGATAATTTTTCAAATTTATGTGACAAAATGCCAGCATAGTTTAAAAACATCTCAATTGAGATACTTCAGACTCTGGCTGGCTGACGCACTTTCTGTGTGCAAATTTAAGGCTTGGTAAGTACTTATTGCTTTAAGCCAAAGAGGATCCATCCCTGTATATGGGTTAGAGCCAAGTTCACCAAGAAGGCTCTCTGTCAAAAGAAGAATGAAGAGACAGTCTCTGGTAAGGTAACAGTGTGCACTGTCCTTTCTGCCAGGGCTTCTGTTTGTTACAGATTTTAGGCCCCAGGCACAAGCTCCTGGATTCCACAGGTCAGGTCCAGCCATTATAGCCCCAACATGCCAAATGAAGAGATGAGTAAAAGTGAAGAGCAGAGAAAGGAAGTTTCTCACATGGCACAGATATGCTGTAGGAAAAAAAATGGTATGTGTTCCAATCCATCTCCCCCTTACAGATATTTGCTTTTGTCTTAAATAGCAGAAAAGATTGGGGGCAGGGAGAGAGGTGTAATTATTAAACAGCTCCAGTCACAGGTGGCAGCCACAGATGGTCTGGCCACTCCTGGCCTCAGGATTGTTCAGGTGGGGCCTTGTTACAGTAACAGTCATCAAGGCCTAGTAGGTGGTCTTTGTGCCTTTCCAGTCCTGCCTGGGTTCCAAGTGACTGTAAGAAAGATTGGTTTAGGGCCAAGGACTCATACAAAATGAAGGATGGGATGCCGAGCTTTTGTCCTACTTTTAGTTACTTTTAGTTTTGTGAGCCCAAGTAAGGAGTCGGTGCTTTTTAGCAAAATGCAGCTTTTAAGAACTTCTTTTTTTCCTTTCAGTAGTGGGGGTGGGACCCAGAGCCTTGTGCATGTTAGGCAAGTGCTCTACCACTTCAGCCATGGCCCCAGCCCAAAATAAAGCTTTTAAGCACCTGTTACAAAAACACTTGAATGAATAAGACATAAGGCAATAAGGATCACCTTGACATTAGGGTATAAAGGAAGACAAGTAAACAAAGACAGAACCAGGATTGTGTGGAAAGCCCCTTGCCTCTCAGAAAGGGTTTTCTAGGCAAGACACTACTCAAAAAATATACCAGTTTTACCTTCCATAATGCATCCACTGTAGTCTATTTTTTGTCACTATAAGGAGACAACTAAAGCAGACTAACTTTTGAAGGTAGTTCTAAAGTGGCTTATTTAGCTCACAGTTTTGGAAATTCAAGGGCAAGGCAGCAGTGTGGGCTCAGCTCTAGTAAGGACTCCATGATGGATGGTAGATGGTGTCGCAATGGCAGAAGCACATGTGGAACGAAAACAATCCCATCTCTAAACAGGAAGCCAAAGGTCTGGGGATGTAGCTCAGTGTAGAGCACTTGCCTCAAATTCTCAAGGCCCTGGGTTCTATCCCCAGCACTACAAAAACAAGTAAACATAGTTGGAAGCCAGAGAGAAACTAGGTTCCCACAATTGCTTTTGAAGGCATGCTCCAATGACCTGATGACTTCCCCTAGGCCTTATCTCTGAAGGTTCCACCTCCTCCCAAATCCTGGAGACCACACTTCCAACACATGACTCTGGAGAAACCCACATAAACTACATCCAAACAACTGCATCCACCAATATACTCCTTCCTTCTTTATATTTATAAATCAGCAACTTGAGAAATTTGCTGAAATTTCAGCAAGTCAATAAATAATTATTTATTTCTTAACCAGGATACTCAGGAATTTATTTTCATAAGAAAAATTATTTGTGCTAGCAACAGCATAAGAAACCCTAAAGCAAGAGATTTTCTCAAGGAAAGTTATCCAAAGAAAATCCAAATGAGTAAAGCTGTCAAAGGGAACACAAACAACCAAGAATTCTCTGTCTCCACATTCTATAACACCTATCTTTCCTCCTGTTTCCAACATTTTTCCAAATTTAAAACTAATTATTGAACTCAATTTTTGAATATTTTAAAAGATGTGGCAGATACACTAAGACTTAGTAAGTGTGTTTTCACACTGTAATAAAAGTAAATATTCTACAACCTTCAAAGTCAAAGAGAACAAATCCCATCTCTGCTGCTCATGGACTGTAAGACCTAAAGCAAACTCCCCAAGTTCTCTGTCTTGTTCCCTTAAAATGGTGATGATAACGTCCTTCATCTCAGGGACAATTCCAGTGACGGTCAAATGAAATAATGCCTACAAAGCATTTAGCTCCCTGCACAGAAAAATCACTCAATAAATCCATGTTGCTATTGTTATAATTATAATTATAATAATTCATAGGAAGTGTGTTCCCAATACCCGAAATGCAGCTATTAGTTATTTAACATCCCTTCATGAAACTCCGACATGTACACAGCTGAGAAATGAGGTAGTGCTCTCCTCATTTATCAAAAGCAAAAACTAAGGATAGAAGACAAACAACATACTAAGAGAGACAAATGGATGACAGAACAAAAGCGCGAAATTGTCCGTAAAAGCCAAAACCATGGATTCACGGGGATGTTACTTCTCAGAGCCAGAGGAGAAAGCGCTGACGGGTCCCATTCCAGTTTTTAATTATGACAAAGCTCAAGGCCCAGAGAGTAAACAGACAGCAAAAATCAGGGCAAATAATTATTCAGTAATCTAGCTGGTGAAAACAGACCTCACATCCTCTCATAATCATAATCATAATGAACAAGCATATAAATACACATGATAGTTATTTTTTCTGGGCATTTTCCACATTTTGCCTCATTCCATAGACTCACTGTGACCTCTCTACACACTGACTCCATGTCGCCAAATTTCTCATGGTGTTTCTTCAGGCGATGACACCACAGAACTGAGCCACCAGTTTTAGCAAACAGGCAGGGGCAGGAAGGAAGGATTTATTGTGGCTCATGGTTTCAGAGGTTCCTGTCCATCATGGTAGGGAAGGATGTGGCATAGCAGAGTACATCTTCTCATGGTGACCAGGAAGGAGTGAGGGAGGAAGAGGAAGAGAGGGAGCAAATGCCTGAGCTCTGAGCCCCCTCTTCTTTCCCTTTCATTCCATCCAGGCTCCCGTCTTTTGTGTGGTGCCACCTACATTCAGAGCAGATCTTCCCCCACTTAGTGAATCTACTCTGGGAATTCTTTCACTGACCTGTGCTCCAGTGTCCATGTTCTGCACAGCACAATCTGGTGACCATATCTAATATTTAAATTAATTAAATTTAAATAAACTTGCAATCTCAGTTCTTCAACTGTACTAGCCACAGTTTAGGACTTCAATTACACATGTGACTTGTGAGTTCTATCAGAAAGCACAGATACAGAACCTGTCCATTACCACAGAGAGACTCTTGCACGGTATCAAGGCAAAGCCTTGCAGCACACTTTACTGCTGCCAGTCTCTGGCAGACACCTGTTCTGCCTGCCCACTGTAAGTTTCCCTCAAATTTCAAACAAATTCCAATCGTTTTTCATTCTTTTACTAAACAAGTAGTATTTAGGGTCTTCATTTTACGCACTATTCAATGTGACATAGCAAAGACTGCAAAGTAATTAAAAAACACATTCCTCGATCTTAAAAGTTTAGAAATTACTTGAATAATGTGAGTTTTCTGATATCCATCACAACTGGGCAATACTGTTTTCTGGTGGAACAAAAGTATGGGAGAGTAGAAAGTTGTCCTATTATAGGGAAATATAATTGTGAATTATTATTAATTTGGCAAACTGGTAATGAATTATTTTCCAAATATTTTCTTGCACTCTCCTGTGGAATCACTGCCATGCATGCCAGGTCAGTCAGTTTCAAGTGACCCAAGCCTTTGAGTGTAAACTGTGACTTACCTGGAGCAGCATCTTGTTCGACATTCTAGAGCTTTTTTTCAAAGTGTGAAGTTAAATCATGGAACCCAAGGACATCTTAAGTACATCCTCGCTATGCCATTCTCTGTAATTGTGGCTTTTGTGGGACAATGATTTTGCGTCCCCATAAGCCCGATTCAGACTGAAGTAGGAGTCCAGAAAGAGCGACCACATGAGTGGGGGAAGTTGGGGTAAGGACTGTTTGTGGGCAAGCCAAAGCTTGCTGTAGCATTAAATTCCAGGCCATTTGTGGTGTTCTACCCCTAAACAAAGTCAAGAATGCCTCAGAAATAATAGGAATGCTTCCATCAGGCCTAGGAAAGAAATAGGAGTGGAAACGAGCAGCCACTGTGTCCATCGTATCTTTCCTCTTTCTCCTTTCATCTTTCATTCTTCAACACTGTTCCTTTTCTTTTATCTTCATGGTCACTTCAGGCCTGTAAGTAGTACTGCTGTCTTTTCAGGGTCCAAGTTCTCCAAAATCTAGAATAAGACGTAGGGAATGGACTCTTTCTTTGAAACACCTTCTCCAAGTGCTTTTCGTGTGTTTTATTAAGAGCAGCTGGCCTTATGCGGAACTTACTGCGTACTAGTGTATTGTGCAGTATATACTATTCTCATCTCATTTCATCTTGCAACAGCTTCTACTCTTTGTATCTGAACCCATTTTAGGCTGAACATGGTGGTACATGTCTGTAATTCCAGCTATTTGGAAGAGTGAGGCAAGAGGATCATGAGTTCAAAGCCAGCTTCAGCAACTTAGTGAAAAATGAAATAAAACTGAAATTAAGACAAAAAAAGGGCTGGGAGCACAGCTTAAATGGCAGAGTGCTCACCCGGCATATTTGGGGATCTGGCTTTAATCCTTAGTACTACCAAAAAAAAAAAATGCCTACAGAGAAAAATCAAGGTGTAATTTACTTGGACCACATAAAAAAACGTAGAGATTGGATATGAATTCCCATCTGTCTGTCTAAAACTTTCACTGTAGTAGGCTGTCTCCAGGATCCTCAAATCAAGATTGGCTTGCATAGTGAAAAGAGGATTATGAAGGGAACTTTAAAGCCTTTCTTGGCTTTAAATAATTTCAACTGTTATTGAGAGGAAATTATTTAATATTTGGGGATACTTACATGTAGGATGAGGAATTATGGTAGAGAACTTGTAAAGACCCTTCCCTCTGAAAATTAGAATTGTATTCTACCAACAGATATAATATTTTAATTTTTCTCCTAAGGATATTACTAATTACTTGACCATATCTTAAGTACCTGGGTGACAGGATGACAACTTATATCCTGACTGCCCTTAGGAGACAGGCATTTCATACACAATATCTCACTGAGTGTAAGATAAGCGCCACTGTGTATTTTCTTAGTTTTATGATGCAGAAGTGGAGGCACAGCCTGGCTGCCTTGTCCCAGCTACAAAGGACAGAGCTTGAACTCAAACCCAAGGCATCTGACACCAAACTCAAAAGTGCCACTGACTCCTGTGTTGTGTCCGTAAGTTGTCCCTCCTCTGTAGTCAGAGGCTACACGATAGACTTTCCATGTTAAACAAATGTCCAGCACTGTAGAGTAATAATATAGAACCATATCAACACCTGAAAAAACAGAGGAAAAACAAACAAGTATAGTTTGGTAACTAGCCTCCTAATAGTATTTGACACAGCAGGTATATTCAACTATTACTCACTTCATTTAACCTGCAGGATTGACTTTTATTTGTGAATTAAGCTGACTTCAACTGAAACTTTTAAAAATTATATTTAAAAAAATTATATTACAAGTACTGATCATAGTAACTCCATTAAGCTTTAAATCTCCAGTATAGTTTTTGTTAGTAGCTTTTCCCCAAAAAGTTTAATAATCCTTTTTTTCTTAAAAAAAAAAATACGTGAGCAAATGCTAGCTCAATAATAACACAACCAAGTGAACCTATAGCACAGCCTCACCTTAAGTGACTACAGTCCAGGAACGATAGCCTCAGATAGGATCTAAGCCTTACCTATGTTTGGCAAATGATACTGATTTATGAGACAGTTAAGACATTTCCAGAACTGTTGTTCATTTTTCTCTTGGGCCAGAACTTTTTCTTTAAGTAAGCAGTAAAGTTATAAACTCTTTTTTTTCTTGTTTTTTGATTTGTTCAATCAAATATATCATGAAAATTGCTCTTGTGGGATGAATAGATATTTGACAAATCAAAGGTACTGATTTCATTGAATTCTAGAATGTAAGTGATGGATATATGATGTTCACATAATTCTGTCAACCCCAAATGAGCCTTCTCTAAGGAACTCTACAGGAGCTCTTTATCAGCTGTAGCCACCTACATGGTTAACTCAGATCAATTGTCACATCTCTTCAAAACCAAACACAGCACTTAACATCTGTTCTCCCCTATAAATTCCACTTTCCTTTATGCTGTTGTCTGCTTTTAAGAGAGAAAGGGATAAAGCTACAAGTAGCTTACCTAGAATGACACATGACCCCAGTGTCTTGCTGGAGAAGGCTCTGAGATGTAGCTCTCCTAGAGAAAAGTGTTGAGAACCACTGAGTGTTTAACGCCACATCTGTGTACACAGTAAATGCTTTGCCCTATTCCAAGTAAAGGATGAGGAAGTGGGAACAGTACTGGCTTCCTGTTTGTTTACTCTGTGGAACAGTCTCCAGATAATCCTGACTGAGCCACTCAAGCAGACTTAATAAAAATTATTGCACTGATCTTCATTCAGTCCCAGTCATTCCACCCATCCAGATGTTCACATTCTCATTTGTTAAAGTTAACTCAAGCCTTTCCTCTCTCCACAATGCTTTCTCAAATCATTCCACCTCAAATTGATTAACTCTTTTCGAAACTCTCATAATTATAAATGGGAAGAAGGAAGGAAAGAAGGAAAGAAGGGAAGGAGGGAGGGAAAGAGTTAGGAGGAAGGAAGGAAAGAAGGAAGGAAGGAAGGAAATTCAACGTTTTGTAGTCTTGCTGAAAATAGGAACATGTTTAAAAAGTTTACAAGAATATATCCTGAATATTTTAATTTTAAAGATTGGCACATGACACCATTCAGTTTCTTTCTCTTTCACACTTCATCAAATTTTTCAGCTTTTCACAGAACTGTTGCATGGCTCCTATATACTTTCTCTCCGAATTTCTTATAGAGACTCTGAAGCTACATTTAATTCTGCATCAAAGAAGCCTATGCAACAGAGAAGACCAAGCAATGCAAGACTCAGTCAGTACCTTAGTCTTTTTAGCTATTGTGTGAAGTAAAACTAGATTTTTATGGTTACTATGAGATTAAGAAATCTAATAGAAGATGTCAGTTTCATGCAAGAAATAAATATCCTCTTTACACACCACTCAGGACTGGCTGATTTGTAACATGACAAGTGTCCTATCTATATGTCAGCATGCAAAATCTGGACGCAGTCCTCAAAAGTTGGGGAGCTGAAATATGTGACTTCTTTAGTTCTTTTCAACTTGAAATTTCTGATTAGGTTTCTAAGACAAAACCTAAATACAGAAAAACTATGAAATGGGTTGGGGGAAGTTAAGAGTAAACAAATGCTCTAATTAGTAACAAGGTTGCAACAAGCTGAGTCTACAGTTTGGTATGCTTGTTTCTTCTAAATTCTTAGGACAGGAACCTTGAACTCACTATGCAACCAGGCAGTACAAACAGCACTTCTCCAACTCTGCCAAATTCACTGTTGACCTGTTGCCTATGACACTATCAAGATTGTTCCTAGGGATCCAGCCACACAGCTGGGCTGGGCTGCCCAAGATGGACCCCTGGTGACACAGAACTGCTTTTTAGCCTCCAGGCTCAAATTGTCTCCAGGTATATCACAGGTGTAACCACAGCTGTGGTTCCAAATGAGGAATCCAGGACACCCAAGTGATACATATTGGGACAGGCAGAGAAGTCCCAAAATGAATCCCAGATCCCTTGGGCAACCTCATGGCTTTTGTTCCTCCCCAACTCACTTTGTTATCTGAGCGAACTACAGTGAACTAAATGTTTATGCACCCCCACCCCACCCCCACCCCCGCCAAATTCCTGTGCTGAAATCCTAAGAACCGTGAGGGGGTAGGGGAGGGTATTTGGAAGATGATTAGATAATGAGGGCAGGGTCCTCATGAGTGGGATTAGTGCCCTCATAAAAGAAGCTCAAAGACTTCATTGGTCCCTGGACAAGGTGTCTATGAAGCAGAAAGTGAGCACTTACCAGATACCTTGGACATTCCAGTATCCAAAACAGTGACAAAATCTTTTCTATTGTTAGAAAACACTCAGTTTATGATAGAGCTGTCCCTCAGGATCCATGAGGAATTGGTTCTAGAACACCTGGTCTTCAAGGGGTAGGGGTGGAGGGGAGGCAAATTCTTGGATGCTCAAGTCCCTTATATAAAATGGTATAGTATTTGCGTATAACTACATGCATATTTTAAACCATAGCTACATTATTTATAGTCCTAGTCTAGTGTAGTCTAGTCTAATCTATAGTTCTTAGAGAATAATGACAAACAAAAAAGTTTACACATGTTTAATACAGCTGCAATTTTTTCTGAATTTGTTTTTTTTTTTTGGAAGTACTGTGGTTTGAGCCAGGGCTTCATGTTTGCTACGCAGGCACTCTACCACTTGAGCCACTTGTCAGCCCTTTTTGTGTGTGTGTGTGTTGGATATTTTCTAGGTAGGGTCTTGAGAAACCTGTGGTAGTTTTGAACCGTGATCCTCCTAATCTCTGTTTCCTAAGTAGCTAGGATTATAGATGTGAGCCATCAGTGCCTGGTTTTTCTGAATATTTTCAATTCATAATTGCTTTAATCCATTGATGTGGAACAGAGAGATGTCTGAATATTTTTACACTAGTCCAAACAGAGTAAGACATGGGTCTTCACCTACAAAAATGGAAATATGTAAAATTGTGAACAATAAAACAGTAAAGCCACTTCAATTCTGCTCAAAGGTAGCTATAAGTGAGGTTATTTTGCTTAGTGCAAACAGAAAAAAAAAGATTTTATATCTAATCATTTTGACGTTAACTCTGGCAATAGATAATGAAAATAACAACTAACAAATGAAATCACAGATATCACCAATGGCCAGGCTGTGGTGAGTATGGGAACACACTGTCCTATTTCATCCTCATTAAGTCTTGCAGCCAAAGACATCGGTGAGACATGGTCCGGTTTTTAGGGTTTCTAGAAATGTTCCAAGTCCTGATATGGCCACTTGTCCTCCTCCTTCATCTTCTTCTTCCTCACTACTGCATTGCTAATGTGATTCCCGAATGTGCTGCAGTTACGCAGGATGGAGGGCAAAGCTGACAGGTAAAGTGGGCTGGATTCTGAAAGAGCCACTCTGGACCCTAAAATGACCATCTCTGTACTGTTTCCAACATAAATGAACCAGGTTTTGGTTTTAGCAGTGACAAAGTTTCTGTGATTCTCAGCTAAATCAACCTCTCCTAAAGAGTGTGGACCAAGAAACAGCAAAATTGTCCAAAATTCTCTGGATTTCATCCATGACAAGTTGCTGCCTTTATTTTCAGAGGAAGGGGATCACCTGTAGAAAGGTGGGCTTATTGTCTTTATATTTCACCACAACTCTGGGGCTGTCATTCTGGTAATAAAGGTAAAAGTAAAGTAATTACACTTCTGTTCCAAGGTGAGTCGTAGAGTATTTTACCAAATACACAAAGACAGAAATGTATATGATAATGATGCCAGGCTGCTTCCTGTGTGCTAGAATTGAGACAGACTTGATTGTACTGTATATTATCTATGTAACATGTCATATCACACCATTCTCCGACTACTCCAAGCAAACAAAATAAAAAAAATTCAGTGTAAAAGCAAAAAAATTGGAGAAACAATGATTTATAATGGAGGCATCAGATATTTCTAATGAAGAATTCCAGTTCCCCGTGGACATTGGACAGACACCTTACCTACGGTCATCCTGAGTCTGGAAAGGGAACTACTCACACCCAATTTCTAGAGTCAGAACTGTTATCCCTCTAATTGTTCATCCTACATTTATTAAATCACTACTGTTGATGGCTTCCCTATTCCTTCACAAGGCTGCTATGAGAAGCAAATTGTTTGCAGTGCCCTCTTCCCACCTCAGCCCCTAAGATTGCTTGGCTTGCAGTATTTTTCTGGGTAAACCTCAACATAATTCAAATAGATGTGCTCCACCCACTCAAGCACAGGAGCTGACAGCATTTCAGAAATAGCATAATGAAGTATGAAGGTCAGGATCTCATTCTTTCATCCTAGATGGGCAGTATCGACTTCCACACCCATGAGTTCATCCAGTCCACTCCCTGGAGTGTGCAGGCTGCTGGCAAGGAATGGTGTCTGTGGCAGATCCTTCCTCATTCTTTTCCCTTCCCACTTCTCAGTGCAGATGCGGATACATACAAAATGCTTACTCTTCCAGCTACCCAGGCTACCCAGAGAGGCCAGGAGACTCTGTTCTGCCTAAATAGGTGGAGGATTGAGGACTTCGGTGAAAGGCTTTTATCCCTGGATAAAAGGAGAACAGTAGGCAAGAAGAGCTTTCTCTTGCCATGCTGGCAAAGCACCTCCACGTACAACCCATGTAAGGACTTGCTGCTTAGAAATGTGGCAGCCGTGCTGGGGGTGTGGCTTAAGTGCCAGAAAGCCTGCTTAGCTAATTTAAAAATATTTGTATCAGAAATGTGGCAACCAGTTGGGTAACCTTAAACCTAAGGACAAAAACTAAACGTGCCATAAGGGCAGGAGTAGAAGGAAAGAAAAAGTATGGAACACCATCACATAAAGCCACCAACCAATCTGAGGATCCTTTAATGGGGTGTTTGCTCCACCCAGCACTGGCATATACAAAAAGAATACATGCTATTACAGACAAGGAGAAGGATCTACAAAATCATAGGGTTCTACAAACCTAATGTTAATGATGCAGTCTCTCACCAGAATATTCTCAAGTTCTTTGTGTCCCACATGGAAGAATCCAGGCAGGACTTGTGGGAATAATGGATTTTAAGAGTTAAGGAAGGGAATTACAAAGGGCATGGTAGGGCCTGGTGGAAGCTAGAAGCAGAGAGAGTCTTTCTCTTTTTCCAATGCTTTAAAAACTTATACTGGCCTAAAGGAAGGGAAGAACCTGGTGATTCCTAACCAATGAGTGGGAAGGAGCATGGGTGTTCCCTGGAGGGGGGGGAGGGTTAAATTGTCCCTGAACTAGAACATGAGTAATCTTACACACATTTGCAATTGAAAGGAAAACTCAGAGAAAGAAAAGAATGTTCAACCTAAAATGCAATATTAAGTCATTTATGTTCTAACAGTCCCAAACTTTCCCTAAGTCCTGTTTGCCTCAATAACACAAAAGAAACTCAAGAATAATGGCACTGTAACAGCCAAGTCTAAGAACTGCCACCTAAAATTTTACTAAATTTAGTTAGGTAGTACTTGGCAATAGCTATCTGGCAGAATGAGAGACAACTGAAAGGATTCTAGGGTTCTTCAGCCTCAGATCAATTGTGAATGAATGCAAGACTTCTCTGGAAGGAATTTGAAAACTTGCCCATGTTAGGGATTGTCTCACTGAACCTGCAGCCATAATCAGGAAGAACAAGGAAACCACAGGAAGCGTTTCTCATATTTACATAGAAAACTTACCTTTGGAGAGATTGGTAGTTTTATTTTACTTTTAAAAATTAGTCTTCCTAATATCCACATGGGGATGTGGAGTGATATTGATGATTACTACCATTTTGGCGGGGGGGCGGGGAATGAAAAGAATATGAAATTAAATGATTACCATAAGTTCAAGGACGACAACCACTAAGCCAGCAGAGATAAGACCGTCCACCTCCTTTCCTAGATCACTCTCTCTTAATGACTCAGCAGTCCCAGCTGAGTCACTGGGTTCCTACACCTCCCAGAAACTAGACTGTGATATAAAGAGAGCACAGATTAAAAAGGCAAAGAAAACTGGCTCATTCAAATCATTGAAATTAAGGTACTTTAGTCATTTTCGGACACCTAAACATTTAGAAGAAAAGGTATAAAGAAAGCACCAATATAAAGGAATATAGGAGAATGTTTAAAAGTCAGAAATACTTTTGAACAACTTCTGCAAAGTAAGCAAACATGGAATAACTAGAATTAGCACAAGGGAAAAGAGTTTGCAAATGTATTAAACATTGTTTGAGAGTTAACTGAGGTTAAGGCAGCATTTTATTTTTATCGGTTAATAAGACGTACTGCAACTCTTTGAAAATGACATGAAGTGGCTTGGGAAAAAGTCCACATAAACGTTAGGGACTTTAGAATGTAAATCGTTCTGCCTGAGGACACACCCTTGCCTTGCTACACATGGGCCATATGACTAAACTTTCAAGGTCTCAAAGTTCATCTGGGAGTAAAAAGCACGCCAACCTCAAAAGCTTTCACCTCATTTCAGAGTTAATTTATCTGGTGCTTCTGGAATGGAGCCTGGCTGAGAATAAATACTACCAAATATTTTTCTTATTGGAAGAATTAAATGATATAATTAACAGATATTTTTTTAAAACATATTTGAATGTACATGTATTTAATATAAACATTTGGCAGATTTAAAGAAGTGATTTTAGAACATTAGGAATATCTCAATAGATTCTAAAAATTATAAACTATAAAACCCCACACTCTCTGTCTAGAGTGCAATAAGTAACTAAACGTTTTTTTAAAGATAGAATTTAAACATCCCTTCTCCACTTTAACCCACACCATTGAATACTAATTTTTGTTCTATGAAGGTCAGCAGCTATTGACTATTGGTGGTGGTATTTTCCTCCCATAGGTATATGAGAAAATTTCCCTTTTGACAGTGATACTAACCCAGTGCTGGTGGCTCATGCTATAATCCCAGCTTATTTGGGAGGCTAAGATCAGGAAGATCTCAGTTAGAGGTCACCCTGGGCAAAAACTTCATGAAACTCCATCTCAATCAGTAACTGGGCACAATGACATGGGCCTGTCATCCCAAACTAAATGGGAGGCTGAGATTGGGAGGATCTCAGTGTATGAGATCCCATCTCACTGGGAAAAAACTGGGTGTGGTGACATGCACCTGTCATCCCAGCTTTTGTAGGAAACATAAAATAAGAGGATCACAGTCTAGCCAGCTTTGGCAAAAAGAGAGATCCCACCTCCAAAATAACCAGAGCAAGAAAAGTGGGAGACATGGCTCAAGTGGTAGAGCACCTGCCTATTAAGTGTGAAGCCTGGAGTTCAAACCCCAGTGGCCACAAAAAAAAAAAAAAAAAGCTATATACCTGGTCTTAAAAAATCCTCGAGTTCTGTATTTTGGACTTAAGAAGTACCCACTTTGTTTTATGAGACACTAGGGGAAATGAGTTTGTTCTGAGGGTAAAAAGGATGCAGTTCTTCCTGGAAGATTGTTGGATCCCACAACCCCAAGGGCTGGGAGCATCTACAAATATAAGACCTTTGTTGGGGGCTGGCTTTTTGAACCCCCAGTAAAATGTAAGCATCAGGATTTCATCTCCAAGGTAAAATTTGATGTTGAGCATATGGAAGTCCCATCAAAAGCTGTCTTCTAATAAAATATTGTTATAGTCATTTATTATTACATGTCAAACTGTTCCAAAAGTTTAAGTTGTTAAGACAAAAACCATTTTATTATATCCCATGATTTTCTGGAATCCAGCTGTGTAGTTCTGTCCTACTCAGGTTGGCAAAAATCACTCATGGTTCCCAATGGGAGCACAGGCTGGCCTGAAGGGACTTAAGACAGTGTCATGAAGCCACAATAGGGTCCTTGAGCTCACATGCCCAGGTGGGGTGGATGAAGATTGGTTTCAATGGATCTGTTGAGTGAGGTTCTTGAATGTGGTCCAACATGCTGGTCTCAAGGTAACCAGAAATTGTATATGTTGGCTAACACACAAGACTGAAGCAGCTTAGCACCATAAGTCACCTACTGTTTACTGTCAAAGCAGTGAGAAGCCATCCCAGATAAAAGACACATAACCCCAGCTCTCAATAGTAGATATATCAGTAACTTTTGTATCCATAAAGCTATGTACACATAGACTTAGACACTGGGAGATTCAAAATGCATAGAAAGTCAGAGGTCTTTGCCCAGTTTCATGCGCTGCATAAGCCACCAGAATTCATGTGCAATATACCTAATTGGAGGGGAGCAGAAAGAGGTTATTCGATTGAATTACATATATGTAAGCCCACCCAGAAAGAATCCATCAATTCTTATCTTACCACAAATTTTAAATTTGCATAGATTTAAAACAAGTTTACTCATGTAGAAAGTAAAATAGTTCCACAGGGCTTAAATAAAACACCTCTTCCTCACTATATTAGTTTTCTGTTGTTTGCTGTGACAAATAACACTCTTAGTGGCCTCAAACAGCACAAATTTCATACCTCACCATGCTGTAGACGCTAAGTCAGGAACAGGCCTCATACAGCTAGAAGGTACTTGTCTAAAGGGCAGTCTTAACTTTATGGAGGCTCTAGGGAAGGAACTGTTTCCTTGTTCATTCAGATTGTTGGCAGAATTTAGCTCCTTGAGGTTACAGAAATGGGCCTTCATTTCCTTGATGAAGATCTTTCCTAACTTTTAGAGGGCACCTTTATCCTTGGCTCTTGGCTCCTTCCTCATCTTCAAAGCTAGCAATGGTGGATCAGGCCCCTCCTAGACCTCAATTCTCTCTCTTCTCTCTGACTTCAGTCAGGAAAGGCAATTTGCTGTTAAAGTTTCATGTGACTAGATTGGATTCATTTAAATAATCTGGGATAATCTTCTGATCTCAAGATCCTTAATTTAATTGCATCTGCAAATTCCCTTTGCCATATAATGTAACATAAGCATGGGTTGTGAGGATTAGGATGCAGACATCTTTGAGGAGACTACTATTTTGCCTATCATATTCACAACCTTCCATCTGAATTCCAAAGTCTTTTCGCTATATTACCATTGTATACCACCATTTCTGGATTCTCTTGTTTAGTTAAGCCTTTGAATTAAGGTATTAACTATTAAGTTTTTTCATAACGATAATCATTTAATTATTTTACATAGCTATGCACTCACACACATACACATTACCTCTTTCCCCATTCTCACAATAGAGTTATATCCTAATTTTTGGAGATGTTTACATTATAAGCAAGAAAATACTTTCATAACTGAAGCATGTCGTGATATGATTATTTTTCTGTCTTGTACATCTTTTCTTGTATAACTGTCATCACTATTTGCTGCATTTCTTTCTTAGAGTTAATTTTGATCATGCTGAAGTTTTGATCACCTTTGAAGTTTTCAACAGAAGCGGGAATCATTTTCAACACATCCCAACACAACAAGTAGTCTGCTGGTTTTCACTTTTTTTGAAAACATTCCTGCTTGATCTTACGCCCTTTCATTTGAAACTCAGAATGATTGCTCTGTAGCCTAGCATAACTGTTAACCTGGAGATATATTTTTGGTATCACCCCCAGGATCCACTTTCTATTTCCTCTATGTGGGAGATCACCTATCTCTTGGATTACTTCCTCTTTTTGTTGTACATTTTGCAATAGCTCCTTGAGAAAGATAGTTGCTTTTTTTTTTTTTTTTAGCTTGACTGTCTTAAAAAGTTCTTATTCCACTCTTACATGTTTTTAGTGGTAAGGCTGTGCATAGTAATCTGGATTGAAAATCTTCCTCCCTCTGTTTCTAAAATGCAGTGAATATTTGAGTGTGTGTGGTGTGGAGAGTGGTCTACACAGCAACTCACAGCTATGAAGTCAAAGAGGGATCATTGTGAATGGTAGTGAAAGGCATTGCTACCCCAAGCATGTCCTTAGGCAGCTATTTAAAAGAATAAACATGGTCCTTAAAATCTGGGAATGATTGCCTTAAACTACCTCTGTCCCTGTATTTCAGAAAAGGTCTTGTGTCCTTGACCTCCAGACTTTCATAGACTTACCCTAGTTTGAAACTGCTGGTCTAAAGCATCAATTTCTCAGAAGTGTGGGAACCAAGGGTAAAGGGGCATAAAATCCTTGCTTTCTTACACCGTCTTTCTCTTTTTCTTTTTTTAATTGTTTTATTATTCATATGTGCATACAAGGCTTGGGTCATTTCTCCCCCCTGCCCCCTCCCCCTCCCTTACCACCCACCCCACCCCCTCCCTCTCCCCCCCACCCTCTCAATACCCGGCAGAAACTATTTTGCCCTTATCTCTAATTTTGTTGTAGAGAGAGTATAAGCAATAATAGGAAGGAACAAGGGGTTTTGCTGGTTGAGATAAGGATAGCTATACAGGGCATTGACTCACATTGATTTCCTGTGTGTGGGTGTTACCTTCTAGGTTAACACTTTTTGATCTAACCTTTTCTCTAGTTCCTGGTCCCCTTTTCCTATTGGCCTCAGTTGCTTTAAGGTATCTGCTTTAGTTTCTCTGCGTTAAGGGCAACAAATGCTAGCTAGTTTTTTAGGTGTCTTACCTATCCTCACCCCTCCCTTGTGTGCTCTCGCTTTTATCATGTGCTCAAAGTCCAATCCCCTTGTTGTTACACCATCTTTCTCACTTGTCTCTAAGGATCAGAAACAAAAAGCTCTGAGGATCTCTTTCTTCTGTATCAACATCTTTCTCCCACCATATCAAGCACCAGTAATGGTGGTTTAATGGCCTCTTCGTGATCTTGGTGTCCAATAACTATTAGTGATAACAATTGGCCCTTCCTATTTTTTCTTTTGAAAATTTTTATTATAAACTTATATGGTTCCTTTTAATAAAGAATTTAAGATCCATATATGTATTTTAGATTAAAAACAAGACTCATGATTTTTAAGGATTCAAGATGGAAGTCTTCAATAATTCTCTAACCACCCTCGTTTTCATTATGAACAATTTTGGTTTATGTTCCTGCTAATAAAATGCTAAAAATTTCTATTACATTTAGTGATACTTAAAGGGCCCAGCATGCTTCTTCTGTGTAACTGCTTAGTGATATTTTAAAGAAAGCAATGAAGTCCTAAATATTGGGTATTATGGCACTGTTATAACCTTACTTTTTAGGTTTTTATGTCTTTGTGGAGTTACACAATGAAGAGTTAGTCAGTCTATGATTAAATGCCAAAATGAGAGTTATAAAGATATAATTTCTGATTTATTATCATGAAAGACCTAGGGAATTTGTACCAAAACTTTATCCTATAATCTATTTAGAGGAAGGAAAAGCAAAAAAAACCTAGACTGTAAATTGGTGAGAAATGTAACTGAAAATCTCATTCTGAAAGTCAAGCAGATTACCTTAATATATATTTAAACTCTTGATCCAAAAAATTTATTTCTATAAAAAATTCTGAATAGAAATAAACAGGTATTAGAATTGAATTTTCGTCCTCAAGCTAATATGGAAATGAAAACTGGAAGACAAATGCATTTACTTTGTTTAACAAGAGTTTTCTAAGTAGTTTTACTTATTTGAACATTGCCAAGTCTTGCATTTTAACTTCTTTAGGGAACAACAGTGATATATCCCCAATGTACTATGGCTTATAACCTAGTTCCTAAGTTTCAACCCAAACAACTTAACAACATGGTTAGAACCCAAGGTTACATTAATTAATGAAGGATAACAATTTAGTGGTTGATAAGTGTTACATATTTGATGCTCTTAAATGAACTCTTTTCATGCACTTGCGTTAATAACTTACATTAATTAAATTATTAATTTAATTAAATACAGAATTAACATTTAATTTTCTCTTTACAGGGTAAATCTAGGTCACTTGAAAAATCTCAAATGTCTGGAAACAATATAAATGTGTAGGCATTTCATTATGTAAGGCAGAAAGAAAAAAAAATCAATATCTGATTTAAATTGTTCTGAGAACTCAAGTTCAGATTTCCCTTTCCAGTTGGCATTTGCTGAATTTCTGGATTCCACCAATTGTCTTTAAATTCTAAACAGGGAAAAACCACTTCCTTAGATGTAGTTTTAAAAAATACACATACACGAAGAGAACGAAGCCATTAAAAAAAAAAAATCAACAAACCAACCATCAGCCTACGTTACTAGGGAAATAGGTAGTTAGAATTAAAACCCTGAGTGGGACCAGAGGCGTAACTATAAAGTCCATACTACACGTTCGCTGTTCTTGCCAACTGAAACCTTAAAAATTACATGGTTTCCAATAAGCACCTTTCATTTGTATTTTTCCCATAATCAAAGGATACAGATCAAAGTTTGGCTTCACAGCCTTGCTACTTTCTGAAGAGACATTCCCATGTGAAGAAGAGGCCTACTGCCTTGGCCAATCAAGAGACTAGCTCAAAAAGTGATCAAAGCTATGAAAAAAAATCACTTTGTAAATTATTCAGAGTCACAAAAGCACATTTCCTGAGAGCCCCAAGGCCCCAGCAGACAAAATATTGATGTATATTTCTGCCTTCTGCCTTGCAAGATAATTTTCAATAAGATGACTTCATTTGGAGATCCACAGGACAAGGACTGCTGTACCAGAGGGGAAAAAAGAGGATGCAGATTTGAAATGTTAATAGAATAGGTTTCAGCAACTTAAATTTTCTTTGACTTTTACGCTATTTCGTATGCTAAGTCTGGATGATTTTGTATTTTGGAATGGAATCTTTTTCTTAACTTGAAACTATTTATTAAACAAATTAAACAAAAGTTTAAAGAGCGTTTAAAATTTTAAATGTTACTCTCTTCACCTCTCTCACCTCCAAATTAACTAGTTTTAATTAGTGGTGTTAATTAATTAGTATTAGTAGTATTAATTAACTAGTATTCTTTCATCCTTTATGCTCACACAAATATTTCCACTCAAAAATGCATGCTTCTGCTTTCCTCTTTTAAGAAATTATATTCCCTTAGCTCCTGCTTGCCTGCCCCCACCTTTTCAAGCAGTGATTAGTGGGGTTTCATTACACTATCATCATACACATACATGTAATATACTTTGAACCTCTTCCCCACCCGATACCCCCTCTAGTCCCCCTCAATGATTCTGCCTTCCTTTACTTCCTCTTTTACATTCATGTCCCATTATTATCATTATTATCATTTTAAATCTAGATTCCACATGACTGAAAACATGAAATGTTTGGCTTTTTGAAACTGACTTATTTCATGCAAAGTGATGAGCTCCAGTTCCTAGAATGGAATTTTTTAACTGCAAAACAAATCAAGTCTTGTCTTTGAACAGGGTATTTGTTAGAAACTGGAATGTTGTGTATGAGTATGACACAGAATTAGTAAAAATGCTATTTCCGGGGAGAGAAAAAAGCTGTGTTACAGTCAGAAGGCTCCTGGATTCAGGAGCAGAAGAATATTTCCATTTCACAAATCTGTCTGCTCAGCGAATGACAAGAGAAAAGTCCTTTTGGTTATAAACTGGGTTTGTCCAAAACACTTTTTTTGGCAGTCCTGTGTGTTGAACTTGGGGCCTCATGCTTACTAGGTGAGTGTTCTACCATTTCAGCTATGTCCCCAGTCACCTTCTAGCCATGGATGCTACCCTTGGATGTAAGTCCCACTCTGTCCTGTATCTGGAGTTGCGCCTGGATCTACACTGCAGTCTCTTTCCCCACTGCCAACAGTTCCTGAATGAAACGTGTTTTTACCACTTGCTGTGGTATGAATGGTAACCACTCCCTCCCCATATCAAATTCATATGCTAATGTCCTCTCCACAGTGGCATTGTATTTTGAAGGTGGGGCCCTTGGGAAGCAATTGGGGTTAGAAGAAGTCATGAAGATACCGGCTTTACGATAGGACTAGTGCCCTTAGAAGAAGAGAGTAGAGTGCTCCTCTCCTCTTGTCTGTGTGCACCAAGGAAAGGCATGAGAAAACACAGCACAAAGGGCCATCTTGTAACCCAAGGAGAGAGCACTCCTCTGACATCAACCCCGCTGGCACTTGGATCTTGCACATTAAGTCTCTAGCACTGGGTGAACCAGATTTCTGTGGTCTAAGCCCCGGTCGATGGTATGTTATCGTGGCAGTTCTAACTGACCAGGGCAGATCTTCCCATCAAGATCAATCAGGTCTTGTGTCTCAGAGGGACCTCATCACAGAAAGGAAAACTAGTCATAGCTTGCCACAGAAGACTCAATTTTATTTGAGGCAAGTTTTGATTTGTTTATTGAAGTTATACAAAGCATTAATACGACTTTTATTTTGTGAACTGACAACCGTTTGGTCACTCTGAATTTTATTTAGCCCAAGAGTCCTCTAGTATCAAGAGGTGTTTCTCCCCACCCCTTGCTTTAAGGATCAGTGGCTGACTATGGAATACAATAAGTATTTATTGAATACCTTTCATGTTATTGACCCCATTCTATGTCATGTTGATATTGAACAAACTCACAGAGTTTATATTCAATGGGGTGCAAAGGGAATAGAAAGACAACATGTAAACAAGTAAACACAGTATTTCAGATGGCGACTCCCAGTATTGACCATGAAAAACTCTTATTTCTGATAACCATCCCACAAAAAGAAACTGTATGAAGCATCAAGAAAGTACTGCAGGCAGGAGTTGATGGGCTACAGTGTTCAAGACGGGAAACCATGAAAGGTGAGCTCTACATTCTCCCTGGCTTTTTCCTTCAGCACATTTTTCACATTGCAGCATACAGGAAGAGATCAAGGTGAACTGGCAGCCTTACTGCATAAAGGAGACAAGAGTCAGTGTGTAGAACTATCAAAGCATCTTGGACTTCAGGGGCAAAATCCTAGAAAGGAACAAATCACAAAGGAAAAAGCTGAAGAACTTCATAGAAATTCCCCTTAACTCATGTCTGACTCAAAGTTTTTACACACAGGGTAAGACTGCAAGAACCTTGGAATAAAGCAAAACAAACAAAAGTTTTTTTAAAAGAATCCTGGGAGAAAACAACAGGAA
This sequence comes from Castor canadensis, assembly GCF_047511655.1. NCBI lineage: Eukaryota > Metazoa > Chordata > Mammalia > Rodentia > Castoridae > Castor > Castor canadensis. Next base: position 8,234,772 of record NC_133389.1, read on the forward strand.
GGAGGTTAAAGAGCCAAAAAGAAACTTTACCAGCTGTGAAGTGCTAGAGAGACAGATGTTGGAATTCAAGTAGGGTAGTCTTGGTAAACATTCAAACTTTTAACTTGAGACCCAGAGTGGTCATTACCCAAGAGCAAAGGCTGGGCCATAAGAATGAGGGGAAAATTTAAATAGACCAGACTTAATGTTTATGCCTACATCAAACCCCAAAAGAATCACAATGATCTGCCAGTCATCTAAAGCCCTTCCAGAGGAAAACTTACCCTTTTTAGAGGAAGGCAATAATTCTTCCAAGCTTCTAAATTTTCCATCCACAATGTTCAGCATCCAATAAAAAAATGATTTATAATGCTAAACAGGGCAAGGGAACCCCAAACTACACAATAAGGGGAAAAGACAAAAGGAATGGATCCAGATGGAAAATATCAGGTAAGAAATAGGAACTCTACAACCAGAAAGTGCAGTTTCTGAAATTAAACATGTGTTGTATAGGCTTAATAGCACATTGGAACCTGCAAATGTGAGGGCTGGTTAGCTTATTGACAAATTAATAGAAATGATAAAATCTAAAGAGCGAAGAGGTTTGGTGATAGTTAGAGAAAAAAAAACAGTCCAACATTCATAAAATTAGAGTCCTACAGGGAGGGGAGAAGAAGAAAAATACTTGAAGAAATAATAACCAAAAATTCCCTAAAGTTGGTAAAAAAAAAAAATCTATGCTATAGATCTGAGAATTGCAACCAACTGTAAGCAGGATAAGTACAAAGAGACCGATTCTCAGACCTAGCATAATCAGAATGAAAATAAAGAACCTTAAAAGCTTATTGGGGTGAAATTATTTACACAATACAAATGACATCTAATTTCTCATCAGAAATAATGGAGTCCAAAACACAATGGACTATCTTTAAAGTGCTTAAAGAGGAAAAGAATGAAATCTTACATTTACTGAAAATACCTTGGAAAAACAGGGTAAAATAAAGATACTTCTGTTAAGTGTGGAATTCATTTGCCTTTAGATTTGTACTATTTAGTAACATTAAAATGTATTTCACTTTTTTTTTTTTTGGCAGTACTCAGGTTTGAACTCAGGGCCTCATTCTTGCAGGTGCTTTACTACTTGAGCCATTCTCAACCCTTAAAATGCATTTTAAGCAAACAATTTGCAAGACCCTATCTCAAAAAAAGACCATCACACACACACACACACACACAACAGGGATGGTGGAGTAGCTTGAGGTGGAGGCCCTGAGTACAAACCCCAGTATTGCAAAAAAAAAAATGTTGAACTGTGAATAATATAAAGTTCACAGAACAGAATAGGGAGGGAAATGTCTCTTAGATTTATACAAACTACAATCAAGTTCTATGAACATAGGTGGTTAATATTAAGACTTAGGTTAATATTAACACTTAGGACAAAAAGTGTACAGTGTTGCTGGAATAACTTCTGAAAGGACGTTCTTTTTCAGGGTGTGCTTATCACAAAGTGACAGGAAGTGGAACAGCATTGGCTGAGCAAAGTACAGGAAAGTCAAAGAGAAAGGGTGGAGTCTTAGGTCTGCTATAAAGCATAAAACTTCAGTTCCTAGTAAATCAGAGCAACAATGAGTATCTCAGGCCAATTGACCAAATAATTAGCAAAACAGCAGAATGAGCATTTTTCTCTGTGTGCCAATCACATTAAGAAATCCTTCTCCCAAGAATTATGATTGTCTGTTCCCATATTAGTATAGTTGGAAGTTTCCTTTTTAGGTGAATCTTTACAAGGTCATGAAAAGGAAGTACAGCTCACGTTCCTCATCAGTGAAAGATGAAGCCTATCAGTTATGCTACCAATCAGGCTTCCATAAACAGTTCTGCCATTCTCTTCCCTGGCAACCACAAAAATAAATGCCTTAAAAAATATAAAACCCTGAACAGAAGAAGAATCATGTATCAATGAGCAAAACTCTTGGAACCAGACTAAGTTTGTAACCTGGTTTCATCACTTACCTTGTGATCTTAGGGACTATGAAAAGTTGGTATAAAATACAGCTCTGCAGTTTCATCTCTTAATTCCACAAAGATACCAGAAGATCTTCAGTTTATTGCAGAACGGTGCATTCTTCTGTATTTGAAAGCATCCATTGATTTTCTAAGGAACTTATCACACCCTGAGGTCAATATTAGGATGGTATTTCTCTTGGACAAATGGTGTTTACCACTTGCCAAACACAATGAAACAAGATGGTTGAGATCTATACTAAGAAGAGAAAAATGGGACACCCATGGTAGAAGCACTAGATAAGTTGGCAGCTTACAAATAGATCGCTCAATACAGAGGGTCAGAAATGTTAGATTTTGAACTTTAGGAGGGGGGAGAGGCCAGATAATTTGTAGAATAAAGAAGCAGTTCCACACAAGAGAGCTCTCTTTAATGGAATTCAATGAATTTAAGAGAACTATATAGGGACTGAGGGTGTGGCTCAAGTGGTAGAGCACCTGCCTAACAAGTGTGAAGCCCTAAGTTCAAACTCTAGTACTAAAAAGAGAGAGAACTATACAAATTCACCTTGGAACCTAAGCTGTTGTAATCAAACCGTCCTGTTCCTGAAGAGCAACTGGAGACCCTCAAAACCAAGTTAGAGACCAGAAAAGGGTACCTCATTTACACTTGGTATGGGGAAATCCATAGCACGTAACTAAAAAGTTTTCCATTTCAAATTTATTATTTACTGTACTTAAAGCCAATCTGACTAAGAACATCTCAAAATGACTTCAAGGTAAAGCAACTGGCCTTGTTCATAAACCACATTAAAGTAAGTCCACTGTAGGCAGGTGTGGTAGTGCAAACATAATTCCAGCTGCACAGGAGGGGTAGGTGGAGGACTGTGATCCAAAGCCAGCAGGGAAAAAAGCAGAACCTATCTGAAAAGTAACTAAAGCAAAAAGGGCTTTGGGGCGTGGCTCAAGTAGTACATACAGCACTTGCCTATGAAGCAAAAGGTCCTGAGTTCAAGCCTCAGGATTGCCAAAAAAATTAATAATAACCCCATTCTAGCAAGCCTCTCTTTGGCTTTCCAAAAGGACCATCCCATGACTTATCCAGAAGTAGTGTTTAGGCTTTCTGGTTTTAAGCACTACTAAGGTAGTGCTGGGAACCTGGCTGCAAAACTCAGCTGTGCTCAGAAATGGGCACTTACTCAACCACTCACTACTACTGATTTGCCAGTGGTCCCTAGATTTGACTGCTCCCAAAATCAAATGCATGCAAAAGGTAAATTCTCCCCTCAAAGCCAATGGTTTTATCCTGGACTTTATGACTGATTTCACTATGGGAACAGAATTGTGTGAATGTCATACACCAAAACTCAACTCTATCCAATCTGCTTTTGCTACCTCTACTAAGGAGCAGATGGCCTGGGAAACAAAGACCCTGTGGAACTTTGAAAGCTGTCCTGCAGGGAGAAGGGGCAAGACAGTCAGTGCCAAAACAATTCAAAGCCAGTCAGCAAGATGAGTCACACAAAAGGAGGAGGAAAACAAGAGTCAAATTTCCTTAAAAAGAAGGTTCAGATTAGGTAACCCTTCAAATCGGAGGTTGAAATAAAATACAAAGCAGTTAAGAGAACTACAAGGAAAAAAGTTTTTTTAAATGAATTTTAATTAATCCAGATTTTAAAGAAAAAAAAAAAAACACTGCCAAAATAGCAGATTGTTAAGAGAGCTAAGTTCAAGTGAAATAAAAGTTAAACTACTTTCGATCCACTAAGTTAAAAGCTAAAAAAGTGTAAGTAAAATATATGGGGCCTTATGTGAAGATGGGAGTGAAAGAACTTGGCCATGGCGAGTGGTGACATAAATGTCACAAGTTCCCAGGCTGGAACGATGTTTGCAGTCTGCCACTGTAGCAGCAGGTCCTTCATCTCTGCAGAGAGCATGCATGTCTCCTCTCACTCTCCTCATGGGTGGGTTCACTTCTGGGACTGCAAGCCCCTCCTAGGAACCATGCCTGATGCCAGGAACTCCCCCTTCCTCTATCTGGTAGAGTGAATGACCCTAGAAAAGGGGTGGATGGGAATAAAAACTTCACTTGAAAAGGAAACATCTGTAGGGCTTAAGACAACCACGAAGAAAGAGTTCAACTCTGGAGACATCTCTGCCCATCAAGCTGTCACCACTGTGTACTGCCTGGGCTGCATTTCCAGTACATTGGACCTGCAGCCCTGGCACCTCAGCATGGGTCAGGCATGGCTGCAGTGCTCTGGACCTGGACCGCAGTGATTAACACTGAGGTGTTAACCCTCCCCGTCTCTCAGGTGAAGACTCATTGGTCTTCGTTTTTGTCCTATTTGCTCTTCTGACAGCTGCCATCCATCTCATTTTGGAGGGCCTTTTCTCCTGCACAACTGCACTGGGTAGAGTCCCAGAACAAGGTGTTGGGGCTGGGTACAAGCTTCACCATGGTTGTAAACACACCCTCGATGGGACGGCTGCAGAGCTGGTCCTCCTGCAGTGGTCTCTGGGCCAATTAAAAAAGTTCAGTCTTGCCTTTGAGGTCAGATCACACAAAGCATTCAGTGACTGACTCTGCAGCTGATCTGAAGCAGGAAACTATTTTTGGTTATAAGTCTTGAGATCTGACACGTATTTGGGAAAAAAGGGAGAGTACTAAACTGTTGTCTTCTCAGAGTATCTTACTTATATAGTCAAGAAAATCAGCAAGGTCATTAAAAAATGTTCTCCTTTCCATGGTGTAAGTTTTTAAAGCCTACAATTCCTGAGGTCTGACCATTCTCGCAAAATCTAGTATTTCATTAGCACCCTAACCAGCACATTAATGTCAAGGTGATCAAGAGAACTAGCTCTGGAAAATGTGGTTAGAGCTCCACATTCTTTGGATTCTACTAAAGTCAAAATTTGCAATATATTCTGAACAAGGTCGGGTTAAAATCCATCTTTGAATTAGCTATGATGTTTTTAAAAAGGATTTATTTTAAAAGACAAAATTTTAAAGCACATGTTTAGTGCAAAGTGTTTAGTGCAAACATACAACTAGGTAGCCATGAGAAATCTTCCTTACCTATGAAAGGATTTCTAAATGACCTATTCTATTTCCATGAAATACTATTAAATAATAGGAAACATGTTTTTACTTAGAATGTCACAGCCCAAACATTGTATGATCGGTAAGCCTAACCTTTTTAGTAAGGTTTCACCACTATGTGTTAATTTTATGTTAGTCTTTTTGATTAGTAAGATGTTCTCCTAACTCATTCTTAGACTTTATGTTGATTGCTTTGGTATATTTGCACCATTGGCTAACTCGTGATTTGTTATCTTCCTTTAATGACATGATTTTATCCTTCCCTTTTTACTAAAATATATTGGTTCCCACTCTACAGTTCATGGGACATGCAGAAACTATCTAGTTAACTATCAGACACAGCACTGAGCTATTAAACAAACTACAAAGCACATTTTGTGAACGAAATTTTTTATTTACACACTGTATCTAGAAGCAGATACATAAATTCTTATACAATTAATTTCCAAAAATGTGCAAGAAATTACTATAATTTGTTTTACAAACCAAAACACATATTAAAATCAATGGACTATGGATAGCTCAATTCTGGGGTGTTCTCAGTACAAATGGTACACACCTGATTTGAAACATACAGAAAAAGTATAAACTACAGCAATCTGGATTGCAAGTATTAATTTCATGGCACTCCAACAAGTATGAGATTTCTTTAGCCCAACATGTATACTATTAAAAATTCTGTAAGAATTTCTCATCATCTCTGGATATAGAGTTTGGATCAGTTTTCAGAAACAGTATGCATTTTGTCATGTTATGATAGATCAATAAAAAGGATGTTTATAAAAGGTTTTCTTTACAGGATTAAAAAAGTATTAAAAGAAACCAAATTTGTCATTACTAATGTACCAATACCTTTAGAATTTTAAAGTTATTTGTGGAACTGGATATCGTTCCTTATTAGAGTATTCAACAAAATTGTCTATTGCTGGTAGTGTGATTTCATTTTCAAATTTACACTTCACATTCGATGAAAGAATTAAGATTTAAATCAAAATTAATCATTCTGAATCACTCATAAAGCAAAATCTTTCATACACAATGTGAAATGTGCAATAATTAAAACTGGCATTCCTGAAAGCATCATTAGATAGTTAGATTTGTAGCACTAGTAAAGACATCGCATAAACCTTTCAGTACGATTTTGGTAACTTTGATCCTGTTTCAGTAATACCGGCTCATTTCCTAAACTCCAGGGAGTTAGCCTTCTGGCACGGGATTTTCTTCAACAGCAAGAGGGTTGCCCTGTGTAGCTGATTTCCTTAAACTACTTTTAGTTCTACAGTCATTCCCTGGGATATATGTGACCTTTTGTTAAATTTTCTCATTATTGCACCAAGCAGAACAAGAACAGGTTGGCTAGAGAACAATGATATGATTGAGTACTTCCTAGACTCAAAACAGCCTTCACCCGCCATCATGTTTTACAATTTAAAAATCCTAATTCATTCATTGTCATGAATGGATACAGCTTTCCTGTTTTCTTGCTTTAACCACTTCTGGTTGTATTCATACCATCTGTTCTTTCAACAGAACCCAAGATTTTAACCAAACTGTACCTAGACCAGGCCTCAGGATGAAGCATTCTCTTTTCCCTCCATTCCACTTTTACCAGACTGTTTTAGGATCATATGAAGCTAATCACCTACATTATCTTGGCTTACCTCAGTCAAATGGGTATCTACCTACACAAAAGCAGAAAATTATGCAATCTACCTTTTCTGTTTGTAAACTGAATTTCTTGGAAAATAATTTTTATCAAAAAAATCTAACAATTTCAAATTGGATTAGAACAGGGCATACTACTTTAAGGTATTTTATGAGTATACAAAAGCATACCAAAAATTGGCTTTCTGGATCAGAACAATATCAAGTCTTGCCCTCCAAAAAACACAGAATACAATTTTAAAAACATTTATATAAACATCAGAATAATCTTGACACTAAATAGGTAGATCTTAAACACATGGCATCATGAGAAAAACCAGGGAACAGGCTATGTCCGTATGAGACAAGCTGGGGGAAGTCCAGGGACCTCTGTGTGCCATGAGCTCGAGGACGACATGTGAAAGCTTCTGGAGACACAAGAAGCCAATTCGACATTTATCATCAACACAGAGGGACTGTGACAACACCTGCATCTAACACAGATGCACAGGGACTTTCAACTCACCCTAGATAAACTTTAAGTTGTTTAAAAATAAATAATTTTGCAAAAAAATAGTTAAAAGTCTTGCAATAATTTGATAACAAGCCTACAACTCTGCAATAGTTTTTAATCCAAATAGCTTATAGTGAACACTTAAATTATATTATTACAGTATACTCCATATTCCATCTTATTAGGTGAAAACGTATCAGAAAATGAAAGAGGAGTCTTTGTAAGGTACGATCAACATTCCACCAAAATTAAGTACCTTTTCCCCTTTAAGTCAAAATACCATAACACTACAGTATCATGGCATTGTGCCTTTTCTTGATAATATCTCTGTTATCATCCTAACAAATACAGAAAAAAGGTAAGATACAGGTATGTCTGAATGCCAAAGCCAGTAAGTTTGACCTAAGACTTTTACCCTTGTGTTCAAAGGAGGTAAGAGATAGGAAAACTTGACGTGACAAAAGAAGAAACATCTCAGATCACATGTTTCATCTAAGATGGAAACATTTTCCTTAAAGCTTGTAGAGCTGAGGAGGTTTTCTGAATGAGTAATCTTTAAATACTACATTTGGAATCAAGAAATGAGTAAGTGCTCTCCATTTCAAAATAAGTAAAAATTATGAGGCATAATATCCCTTCCTTCAACAATTGACACAAAGAGGTGAAAAACTAGAGACGCCAAGTTAATTAAGAATTAAATTTAAAAGGCAAACAAAGAAGAGCCCTAATTCTTAGGTGGCAGTGTGTATGGCAGGAAACAGGACTTCTGTTTATTTGATATGGTTTTACTATTTTTCTCACGTGATACTCCACAATTTCAAAACTTTCCCTCTAAGTCATTAAGGATTGTTTAAACTGGGGAAAATGGTCACACCTAGAATATTTTAATAGTGACTATATGAAAGGAAACTATCACTCCAACTTCAAAAAAAATCTTTTCTTTCCAGTCAAAATCAATGTAAAACTTTATATAAACTTTAATGTTATAAGAGAATCCAATCAATTAATGAAAATTAGTTGTATACTCAAGTTCACCCAAGAAAATGTTAACTAAAGAAATCACAGATAAAACATTTAATTAAAGGAAAGCATAGAAAACACAGAAAAATGCTCAGGGAAGTATGACCACGATAGTAGTTCTGGTTCTATCGTCTTTACTGATGACAATTTGTACCCGAGTTTAATGACAGAAAAGGCAACAATTCCTAAATTGGTGGTATATATTTCTTTTCAATTTTTAATGTAAGGCCATTTATTAAAATAGACAAACCACAAGATGAAAATGAAGGCAACAGAAAAATTCAACTTTCACAACCAAAAAACCCAGCACAACTTAAAAAATAATTTAGTGTTGTAAAAGGTGTGTTGCAGATTTGTAGTCCTCTAACCAAGATTACATCAACTCTTAATTCTAAATAAAATCTTCTCAGTGTATATGTAAATTCCGTGTCTTATCACACACGTGTTTATTCAACACTATCATTTGGAAATGGGCCATTTGAAGACATAGTAATTTTCATTCTACAAGGTTCATTCAACTTTAATTAGGGTTGAATACAAATGAAATGTGCTTTTAATGCATAAAAATCACAGTGGATAGCAGCAAAGGACTGGGGGCACATAGGAAAATCTGGTAATTCACATTGCGATTATTCTGCACATTAATGAAAGATAATTCACACTTCTAGAACCTCAAGACATCCCTCTTTAAAAAACCAAAATAAACCCAAGACACCTTGGCAGACACTTCCCCACCCCTAAACAAATCGATGACTCTTTTACACATAAAACTAAAATAGTTATGGCAGCAAAACATTTTGATGGCAATGAAAGTTTGTAAACTGTATTTCAATCTCTTTTTCTTATTCCCAAAGTGCAAGATGCGGGGTTCTCAATCTTTCAGTAGTGCTTCTCCTGTAAGTAATCCTTCATTTTGTTTGGCAAAGGCAGTTTCTGAATTAAGTCTATTCTGGTATACTGACGTATAACAAAACGACACAGGTACTGCAAAGAGCGCACCTGCATGAACCGTGACACTGGATTGGTCAGTCTGACAGGGTAAGTGGCCGATCCAGGTAACCGAGACCTTGAATAACAAAAAGCTCCGTTTTCAGAGTCCCTGATTGAATGCTCAATTAGGTCTACTATAGATGTATGTCCTTCCACATCTGGCTGTTCATAAAAGCTAAACCTACCATTTGAGTGCTCAATTCTAGTGTGAAGTGTTTTACCATGGGAGCGAAAACTCAGGCTTAAAAGATAACGGTCATCAGAACTATCCCGTACCAGAAAAGAACCATCTGGCACGTTTGCTAGCTTCCCTTCTGCCTCCCAGCGTGTGATTGGTCCCCAGTACCACCCTTGTTTTGCGAGTTTCTTCAGCTCCTCTGTAAGGCTTGTCACAACCATGGGACCACTACTTTGCACAGAGTCATAAACTCTTGCAACCCCAGGAGCAGAGTTAGGATCAAAATTCAAATGACAACGCATACTTTCAGCCACATGGGCATCTGTGCCAGTGAGTCCACTGAAGTTCCTTTGGATTTGATTATTCTGCATTGGAGGTAGCAATGGTGAGAGTGGAGGGACATCATCGTGACTTGCTCTGGGGCTCTGCAACATGACTCCTGTGGTGCCAATCAACAATCCATTCACAGACTGATCCACGAAGATCTCTGGACCGACGACTAGGTCCCGATCTACCTGATTCTCATCTTCAGCAAAAGAGCTCCCTCCGACTTGAGGAGGAACGGCAGAGACCTCCATGGGTGAAGAACTGTCCAGACAATAGCTCCGTGATCCTTCCAAAGGATACATCCCCTCGTCTAAAGGCACGGTGTACTGAATGTAGTCCTGAGGCATAAGTCCAATAACTACAGGCACATGTTCATCCAGGTGGAGATGCAAGTCTCCACTGGGAGAATCTGAACTCTTGAGTGGATTGCTTTGCTCTTGGCAAACAGTTTCAGACTGAAGGTCATGAAAATCCTTTCGAACACCATTCAATGCAGGACTTGGGCTAGAAGAGTGAACCAAGGCTTTGACTCTCACCTCCATTTTGATGCATGTCTCCTCAGAGTTCGTAGGTCGAAGAGGCCACGGTGTGGGGCTGTAGTGGTGACTGCGGAGGGAAGTGGACCTGATGGGCCTTTGGGCTCTGACGTCCTTGAAGACCATAGGGGCTGATGAGGAGGAGAAAGTGTCCTCATCGGCAGAGCCAGAGGGCGTGCTGCTCTTGCCCTTAGGTTTCTGTTTCGCTGAAAGCCGCCTTTTTAGGGTACCCATCAGGCTCTCACTTTTTGATCTATTTTTTCCCCCCTTTTCATCATCACCATTGATATCACAGCTGGCCATATCTTTACCATAGCAGCTACCAAATAAGGAATCATCTTTTCCAAAGTCGCTGGCTAGTGATGGTGGTGGTACCACCATGAATTCAGTCTCTTCCTTGCTTTTATTCAAGTTAAAAGACTTCCGGAAGGTTTTAAGACTAATTTTCTTCATTATGACTAGTTACCTAATCCAAGGGGATCACTTGCCTTCTGAACTATTATCCCCACACATCTGGAGAAGCTGCAATGTGGCATCTATGTATTTTTCCAGGTTCGTTTAACCTTTGGAGCCATTTTCTAAGGAAAAAAAGATAAAAAACCATTTAAAAATTGATAAAAGTGGATTTCATTTTCCTAAAGCTTTTCATAAAAGATTTATTTTACCCAGTTTTAATTCTTTAGTTTCTCAACCACAACATCCAGATCTTTTCTTTCTTTCTTTTTTTTTTTTTTGTGGTACTGGAGCTGGAACTCAGGGCCTTCACCTTGAGCTACTCCACTAGCCTTTTGTGAAGGGGTTTTTGAAGACAGAGCCTCGCCAACTATTTGCTCGGACTGGCTTCAAACTGCGATCCTCCTAATCTCTGCCTCTTGAGTAGCTAGGATTACAGGTGTGAGCCACTGTCGCACATTCTTAAGAATGTCAACTGGTAAGAGCACAGTGGCTCACACTTGTCAGCCAAGCTACTTGGGAGAATTGCAGTTCATGGCCAGCCAAAGCAAAACGTTAGTGAGACCCCCATCTCAATAAACAAGCCAGGGGTGGTGGCACACATCTGTAATCTTAACTATGTGGAAAGTATAAGTAGGATGATCACTTCCCAGGCCAGTCCAAGCAAAAAGTGAGAACCTATCTGAAAAAAAATAACCTAAAGCAGAAAGGGCTACAGGCATAGCTCAAGTGGTACATCACTTGCCTATCCCGAGTTCAAACCCCAGTATGGCCAAAACTGAATGTCAATGTGGGATTTTTTTTTTTCTATTTTACCTCACAGAGATTACTGTCTGCTACACAACGCATTTGGCAAACATTTGGTGATGTTTAAAGAACAAGCCCTATCTATATTCCTTTCTTTCTGCACCTTGCATGTTTTTGTTTTATTCTTACTGTACAGGCAGGTGTTTGCAGCCCTCCTTCTCTGTATCGTCCCATGTTCATTGTCAGCACTGATTCTGACCACTGCCCTCCTCTGCCCATATACCAGCCACACACAATATAGAAGGCACCACACAGCACCAGGAGAATAACAAGTCAAGCCCAGTCCTCAACAACTGATAAGATACTTTAAATACTGAAACATCTTTAAAAGTAAAAAGAACTGTGATAAGCTGTCTAGAAATGTCACTTTATCCTGAGTTCCTTGAGAACAGGGCTCATCACCCCATGTCCCGAGTGCCAGGCCAAACAGAGCGAGTGCTTGCAGGCTGGGCCTCTTCGCCCACAGCTTCTGAGCAGAAGTCTGTCATAGTGCTAACTCTGGTCACACTCATGTATCCATTTTGCACTAAGCCCTTCCCCATGCACAGTTCTGTGTGGTGACATGCAGACAATACATTATTGAAGATCCTAACCCACTAGAAGAGTAGATACACGAATGGATAAATTGTAATACGAATCCTCTAAAACATCTTGGCAACGTAAGGTGGGAGTTGAGGGAAGCACAGAGGGAAGCACAGGAATGTAGTTACAGAGAGTAAGCAGTTGCTTGGGGTATGGATGGATCAGCAGGAAAGCAGGCTTCCTAACAACCACTCAGATCAGACAACCTATCAGCAAGTTACAAAGCATCTCCATAAAAAGCCACTTTAAAGTCGTACTGTCATGTACTGTTTGTGAATGAGCTGGGAAAAATAAAACACTGCATTTTGAACACTAGCTACCTTTAAACACTAAATTCTATCAGGTAAACTCACTGAGTACCAAGTCTTTCAAACAAGCATAGTTATGTGTATAACTGCCCTGAGACCAGAGCCTAACAAGTCCAAGTTCAAATCCCAGTACTGCCCTCTTCCCCCATAAAAATCTTACAGTTAAAGTAACCCCAATAATTTGGGGGTTCAAATAGTCCTGCTTCCCACTGTCCACATATTCATACCACAGAAAGTCAGAGCCTGGCCACCACAGAAAAAGCAGCTGGCAGTTACCTATTTGAAAATTATTCCTTCTTGAACTACCAATCCATTTGCAGCTCAATGCTAGTATTACAGAAAGAAAATTCAATCCTAGACATTAGAGTCTATTTCTATTAGGCCATACGGTCTTTCATCTCTTTCCTACATTTTCTAGGCAGATTACTCTGGAATTTTTAAAGAGTATCTATTTTTCTGTTTGCACTTCCAAAAATATACACCATCTTTTTATAGGATTGCCATCTGTCTCAGCCTAAGTAAATGTTCTGAATTAGTTTTACTGCTTTCCTAATTGTAAAATTTTAAATTTACACATACACTTGAAAATGTACATAATTATTCAAGGAGAAAGATTTTAGAATCTAATGTGAAGAATACTTTATAGACAGACAACAACATCCACAAATATCTCTGCAACCTCTTTTTTAAAGAATGACTTCAGGTAGTCATGTCTGTCAGTCATAACACCTAATGCAAAAAATTAAAGACACAAATGAAACAACTATTTAATACAACAAGCAAAATAGCTTCATTTATCTGCATTTTACAAACGAGGAACCTGGGTCTAAGAGAAATTAGAATTTTCCCAGTGAAGTTAAATAACTACAACTAGCACTGTCCCTACTTCAACTGCCCTGCCTGCAGGGCTCTTCCTCTTACATCACTGTTTGTCATACTCTCACAGACCCCTTCCTCAACGAAAACTCTTCAAGACCACAAGCGCTGTTTATGTGGCTTAGATCTATTGAAATTTATCCTAATAGAAATTAAAACTGAGATTTAAAACATTTAATTGCTAATTCAGCTTAAAACAATAATATGCTCATTGTAGGTTAACCTAAGTCAACAGTTTCATGGAAAACAATCACATTTTTCCCACACAATAAAGCAGTAAGAAGTGGCACTATTTCACATTATCCAAAGTCTCTTTTGTCTGACTTAGAGAAGACAGACTCCTGTCTACTTTTGCACTGAATCTCACTTATTTCAAGTATAAGAAGAAATCCAGCAAAATACAGACATGAAGTTGGAAAAAGAAGGAATATATTTTACTTAGTAACTCGTTCATATAGTTGTGGATTTTTTGATACTATACCAAAGTTCAAAATACTATTTTCTTTTTCTTTTTTGTGGTACTGGGATTTTAAACTCCAGGCCTCACACTTTGCTAAGGAGGCACTCTACCACTTGAGCCACTCTACCAGCCTATTTTGCGTGTTAGGTATTTTCGTGATAGGGTCTCACAAACTATTTGCCTGGGCTGGCTTTAAACCGCAATCCGCCTGATCTCTGCCTCCTGAGTGGCTAAGATTACAGGTGTAAGCCACCTGAGTCTGGCCTCAAAATAATATTTTCTTACAAGTTAAATTGTACTACAGAACCTGAAACCATATCAAGAAATGTTTTTACTCTTTTACATCCAAATTCATTGGTCTACCTTGCATTTTGAATCAATGTTTTATGGATGCATGATTTTGTAAAACTGTGTGTTACTTCATCTGACAATATAAAAAAAATCGTATTTGTGAATATCACCACTGAAGTCCTTAGACAAGTCCTTAGGTATTGGGCTGTGAGAGATACAAGTTTTCCATGAAGTTTGAACCGTATCATCAGCAACAACTGTCTCTGGTTTTCATGGAAGTGATCATTTCCAACTGCTCTTTTAGGTAAAAGTGGTGCTTCATGAAAAAAGCTAGCTAGTGCAATGAGCAACTCAAACAATGGCAGCAATTTCCTCCCAAGATACACTTCCTTCTTTGGTATGCAGCAGAAAGCGATTTCTAAGTACGCCTTTTCATGATAAGGATTTTAAAAACATGAGTACTCAAGGTGAACATTTAAGTCCAACAAGAGTTTTCTTTCTCTCTTCACCCTCTCTTTCTGTTAAACCGCTTAGCAATAAAGAGCGTATGACTGCTAAAAAAGTTTACCACATTACCATGTGGCATTTGGTGCCAATGCCTTGAATCATGGTGAGGGGCCATCAATTTTATCTACCACTGCTTCTGTGTCACCAGTGAAATTTTCAATAGAGCAAAAAAAACAAACAAATGATGTTAACATTATCATGAAAGGAATCCACAGACCACATTGTGAGAACCATGGGCTTAAATTATCTGTGAAGACAGTTGAAAAGGATAAAAATAAAGACTGCTAACGTAAAGCCAAGCATCCACGCAAGAAGTTAGCCAGCTTGGCTATTGAAGTCTCGGAACCGAAGGCTTGCACTGAGCTGCTGAGCCCACCATGGTTCATACCCTTACACCCATTTTCCTGGACTCTATTCCAGGACTCCTGAATCTGTGTGCCCTGTTTGCCATCTTCTTAGTTAATAAAAGGAAAAGTAAAGGACACATGCTAAAGCTTTTCCAGGAAGGGGGAAGTACAATAAGCAGGGAGAGAGCAGACCACATAATAAATAAAAACTAAAATGGCAATCTGAAGTATATGAAATGATAGAACTTAGGTTCCAAAACATTTATTATGTCTACTTAAAGGAGAAACTGGTCTTTCCCTTAGAAATTAACAATATCACTATTATGTATTATATAAATACTAATATTTACTTGTTTCAGCTTAAAATAAAATGCTGTAAGTACTACATGAATCTCTAAATTTTTTAATTAAGTGACAAATACAAATCCTCGCTGATTTTAAAAACAGCCTCTAACAGAAAAGAGTGAAAAGGACATGTGCTAGCAACAAGAAAGCTAGAAAAACAGTAATGAGACAGCATTACATCCAAGGAAGGCTGTCAAACAAAATAAAAAGGGACATATTATAAAAGATATAACCTACAAAAATTAAAATCTGTCAAAAATCATTACACACAAAATGACTAAAATGTGTCTTTTAATCCAAGAAAATGAAGTAAACAAGAGTAAAAAACAGCAATTTTAAATTACATATTATCTTACCCATTAGAAATATGGGATTCTATGCCCTAAAAACTAAGAACATTTGTCAAGAACATATGGAAAAATGCTTCTAAGTGTAACAATATATTAGACCACAATGAAAATCTTAGGATATTAAAAAAAAAAATCACAAAGACATCAATATTTGACAAGGCAATAGCGTCAGGAAAAAGTTAAATGAATTAAGCTAAAACCAACAAACACCCTTTAATAACACTTGGTCACAGAGAAAATTTCAAAATGGGCAAAAATGGTATAGTATTCATAAACTATCATAGTGAAAATGCTACATATCAAAATCCATGTCGTTCTGCAAGATCCTAGAACTGAACTCACAGAAAAACTCAAAGCCTTAGAAACATTTACAAGCGTAAACAGAATTATTTTAAATTCAATTTAAGTCAAGAATTAAAAATGAAAAAGGGAGCCAGGCGCCAATGACTCGCTCCTGAAATCCTACCTACTCAGGAGGTAGAGATCAGGAGGATCACAGTTCAAGTCCAGGCTCGAGACCCTATCTCGAAAAACCCTATCACAAGAAAGGGTTGGTGGAGTGGCCTGTGGTATAGGCTCTGGGTTCAAGCCCCAGTAACACAAAAAGAAAGAAATGAAAAAGGGAAAAAAGTAGAAAAACTAAAGAAAAACAACAAATTGGTAAATCAGAAAACGAAACTGGGTAGTTGTTTCTTTATTAGACAACAAAACACTCAATTGGTAAACAGCTCCTGGCATAATCAAGCAAAAAAGAAATGTGTTTATACCAGATTAGAAACAGAGAAACCAATAAACATAAATTCACAAGAAATCAAATATGTGAATATTTTGAAAATTCTATAAAAATTACTTTGAAACTCAGATGAAAAAGATAATTTTACGGCAAAAAACATAGTGCTAAAACTTGTATTAGAAGGCCTAGAGAATGTAAAGAGGCCAGTAATTGTCTAAAAACAAACAAACAAAAGCATCCTGAAAAAGTTACCAGAGAGATACCATGGCCTTTCTTCCTTGGAGAGAAAAAGTAACAGGTCAAAAAGACACACAAGTCTAACCACCACTTTAACACACAAAGAGAAAAAAATAAAACCCTAATTTATTTCTGAAGTCAAAAGAACACCAATGATAACAAAATTTGAAACAGAATACACTTTATAAGATCTCACTTATGGACACGGAAATGCTAATCTAAGCAACAGTACAACTGGGGAGGGGGAAGCAGTTCAGTCAGATAAGGTCCATCACAGGGTTGTTAACATGGTTCTGAATATGGAAATGTATTAATATACCTAACATAAATCAAAGGAGGAAAATCATATAGTCATGTCATAAAAATGATCTGAAAAGTAAGCATCAATTCCTGATCCTCCCACCAAAAAAAGAGAACATTCTGTAAAATAGTAATAGATCAAGATGATACAGATAACAAAATCAGAGCTGTAATGAATAATGAAAAATTTTGAAAGGTTGTCAATTATCAATACTAATTAATATTACTGTCAACAGAAAAGCTAAAGAATTAGAAAACAGTGAGGAGTATAAATATTGGAAAGGAAGAGACAAACTTGTCATTACAGATGACACAATTTAATACCTGGAAATATAATAGATGCAGCTGAGCAACTATTAGGAAAATGAAAAAGATCTCAGTCAAGTGATCAGTTACAAAATTTAGATGTTAAAAAAAGTCACTAGTAATTCTGTAATTTTTAAAAGCAGGTAAGAAAATATTGAAAAAAAAACTAGCTCCAACTGATAACATCTTCAAAAAGAAGATGAATACAAGGAATTATATGAGAAATTTAAAACTCCTGAGGATCATATCTGACCATCTAAATATACAGTAAGACACATATCTGTTCTTAGATAAAATAATTCAAGATACCAAAGGAACATCAATAATGTGTTTTTCAAGAAACTTGACAAAATTATAGTGAAGTTAACCTGATACATAAAAATGAAAGCAGAAAAATTCTAAAGGAGTAAATAAAAGGATATTAAACCTTATTACAACAGGTTAAAACCTGAGGTGAAAAGATGCACAATAGATAGTCAAAAATAGCCCAAGAAAAGGAACAAGGAAGAGGACATGTTAAGCTCTTAGGGGAAGCGGGTCACCAGAAAATGGTGTGAGTAGGTTGGACGATCATTTTAAGGGTGGAGAAAGCAGCGCTCTTACTTTATTTCTTCTATCCAAATAAATTCCAGAAAGATCAAACGTACAAAGATTTTTAAAAAGATGAAAGAGAGCAACTCTTAAAAAAATCTTGCACTACAGAAGGCCTTTTAATGCATAACAAAAAAATGTGACTCCATAAAAGCAAAGATGGTAAATCTGACAATGTAAAATTTATACATTTCTGGATAACCAAAAATTGGCATAAATATGGCCAAAATTCAACTGGAGAAAAACTGCAAACATGTATGACACAGATTTAAGTTCTGCAACATAGACTGTATTGATAGAAAAGCAAATGAATAAAATATAAAATAGCTCAAACCAAAAGAATGGTGGAAGAGAAGACAGAAGGCCAAAAAAAGCAAAACAGAAATCAAGAACCCAAAAGGGGGAGGGTGGGATTGCAGTGGCCAAGCAACATTCTAAAACATTCTCAACTCATTCGTCACTAAGTTGTTCAAGAAACTTGGGACAATGGCACTATGCCTTAACTCTGAGGGTCTCACATTTGTCAAAACCAATGAACTATGCTAACAAAGGTGATTTTACTGTATGTAAATTGTATCTCAATTTTCAAAGCTCACTGAAAAGGAAATTCAATCAAAACAAAGTAACATCATCACGTAAGAAAGTGAAAAAGTTAAAGCAGTAACACAACTTTGGTAAGGATATCCCAAACTGGGCACTTACAACTAATGGTTGAAGCATAAAATGAAACAACTTTTAAGATTATTTGAAAGCATTCATCAAAATTTTAAATTCAGAAAACCCTGTAAACTTTGAGTTTGGAATTAATAACAAAAGATAGGACTATAAAATTATAAAATAGACTGTAAAATAGTACGTAGGGGGGTACTTTTGGGAGGGGGAGGGTGGAAGAGATGAAGGTGAGGGAATATGGTTGATAGGCTTCATATACATATACAAAATAGAACAGTGAAACCTCTTGCAATTGCTTTAAGTGGGGCAGGAAGGGAGGTGGGGAGAGGGCGATAGTAGGGGTGATCTAAGCCATGTACAATGTAAGCCTATTCGGAATTGTCACAATGAATCCCCCCTGTACAACAAATATATCCTAAAATGAAAAAAATTAATTCACATATGCTTTAACAAAGTAGTCATGCTATTATGAATTTGTCTTTTGGATATATACTCATGCCAAAAGCAAAGACATACAGACCATGTTCCTTTAAGCATTTTTTTAAGTTACTATTACTTGATCATTTGTCTAAGTAATGATAAATATATGCTATACATTGCCCTGATATGTGTCAGGCCTTTGTAAGTCTTCTGAATATATTGTGTGTCATTGATCCTATAACCTTATAACCCTGTAAATTTGGTACTATGTATGAACTAGTATGACACTATGGAACCAGTAATGCTAAAATAAGAGTGATTATGTGATTGTCTCTCTAAAGAATAGGAAAAGGGAACAGGAATGCCTGTTCCCTTTTATTAATTAAACCTTTCTGTAACCACTGAGCACTATATAATGCCATCCCACCCCACAACTACAAAGGAAGGTAAAGCAGTATAGGTAAAGGAGCTCCTGCGTCTCAGCCACCCAAGTTATGAAGAGCACGACTCTGAAGCCCTTAGTGTCAAAGGTATTCATCCTCACAAGCCTTCCCCACCTATTACTAATCCTTCATAGTTTTTCATCTCATAATGCAAACAATTCCCCTTTATGCCTTGCCTCACCCTATGTACCCCACATACATCTCAGCCTTTGGCTTCCACTTTAACCACAGGTCAGACTGTTGTGGTGGTTCTGTTCCCTGTGGCCACCAGGAATTAACACCTCACTCAGCCAAATCCCTGACATCTAACACTCAGCACCCCCAGTTCACTCCATACAGCAGTGGTTTTCATCATTAACTACAATTTCCATTAGCTCCCTTAATTTATGTTCACTTCTTTGCCTCTCTCACCTCCCTTATTTTATCACTCCAAGTCATATCTTCGTCTTGACACTGACAAAACACTGTACTTCGGAAAAGTCCGAAGACCTGGCAACAAGCAGTTAAAACCACAAGGCTGATGGGTGGACATTACCCTTAAGGACTTCAGGACTCAGCACTGCAGCTCAAACACAGCAGGACTCAGCCAGAGGCAGGAGGGGAGGCTCCCTCACTGTGGAGACAATTCCCTCCATGGGAAGGCGAACTGTGCATTTTCCTTCTTGCCCCTCCCAGGAGTTCTGTATATAAGACAATCTTCATCTCCATCTTACAGGAAAAAACACATGAACCTTATTTGATAATTTGTCCAAAGTCACAAAGGAAGTTGGTAAAAACAGTGTATACCCAGTGAGAGTGACGCTTAGCATGATGAAATAAAGAATAAGTCCTCTCCCCCTACAGTAACTCTGAAGTTTGGGATAAACTATCAGAAGCCACCATTTCAGCACTTTAGAAATAAACAGTGCATGAACCAGTACTCTTGGAAACTACTGAGCTCTGAATGAGGGTCTGTGGGGCAGCTGACAGCACTGGGAGCAAGAAAGGAAGGTTTCCCACAAAGAGAAGCAGCAATAGCAATAGAGGCCACCTCTCCTGGGGGACAACTGAGGCCAGAAGGCAGTGGGAGGACTCATGCAAACTGTTAAAGAAAATTTTAAATACTCTTACCCAAAAAACAATGCATGCTCAGAACTAATCAGGAAAAAGTAACATGAAATAAGGGCATTCCTATGTAGAAAAGGCTGAGTAAATATGTTGCTGGCAATCATGTCTTTAAAAAAATACAAAAAGGAAGGGCTTCAAATTCAAAGAAAGTAACATTTGGCGATGACTAGAAATGATGAATGTAAAATACCATAAATATATGTGCTCTCATTTTTCTCTTCTTTAAAGGATGTGAAAAGATGTATCAGCAATTGTAACCTGTCGAGATCACAGCATAAAACACACACAGAGATGTGACATGTGTGAATAATGGCACAAAGCATTGGGAAGACTGAGGCATCCAAAGCCAAGTTTCTGTATTTCACCAGAATGAAGTTAACATTATTTTGAAGTAGACTGTGGTAAGTAAACATACATATAATGATCCATGCAGTGATCACAAAGAAAATTATTTTTCAAAAACATCGACAGAATTAAATCGGTATACTAAAAAAGATACATTTAACACAAAAGAATTCAATAACCCAGGAACAAATTAAAAATGAAATAAAAATTTAAAACTAGCAAACTGACGATATAAATCCAACATGTTGACAGTTACATTCAATGTAAATGGGCTAAGCCCTGTTCTCCCAAGTCACAATACAGACTACAGGCAAAATCCAGCCCACCATCTCTGCATGAATTACGAGGTGAAAAAAGTTTTGATAATGGCTAATTAAAATTAAAATAATAATATTCTGTGACACCACGAAATTCTATGAAATCCACACTTCAATAGTCACAAATAAAAGTTTTTCTGGTTCAAAGCCACACTTATTTTATTTCATGTTGTCTACAGCTGCTTCCTCGATACAACAAAAAGCTACATCACGGAGTAGGAGGCTGTACAGTGTGCAAAGCCTCATAGTTACTATTTCATGTTTTGTAGAAGTCTGCTGGCGCCTGCCTAATCACAAAGGAGAGATTGTCAGACTAAGAAAAACAAAAAGAAAAACTATGTGCTGTTGACCAGGTTCCCCTCCTAATGAATCATTTGAAAAGAAGAGGAAAGAATTCCTACCAAGTGAACAGTGACCATGGCAGCTAGAATGCCTATGTTAATATCTACAGACTTTAAGACAGGAAGTATTTCTAGAGGCAAAAAAGACCTTTCAAAATGAAAAAGGGTCACTACATTACAAAGACATAAAAATTATATTTGTGTACTTAACATTAAAACCCCAAAACACACAAAAAGCTGTAGAACAGAAAGGAGAAAAAGACAATTCAATAATAAGACCCAAAGATTTCAACAAGGTTGAGGATTCCTAAAACAAAATCTGAAACCTGAAATACTTCAAAATCCAAAGTGTTTTGATTGGCCATGGTGGACAATTTCACACCTACCTTCAAATTACAGCCACAGTAACATTACCTTCAGAAGTTCAAACACCAGTACCACCAATAAATAATTACATAAAGTCACCTCCAGGCTATGTGTATTAAGGGAACATGAAACACAAATGAATTTTATTTAGACTAGAGTCCCTTCCCAAGGTATCTCATTATATGTTATCAAATATTACAAAATTCAAAAACGTATAAAATCAGAAACACTTCGATACTCAACATATAATTGACAGAACAAGTGGAGAGAAAATAGCCAGAATATGTAAGAGCTGAATGCTATGGACTAACTTAAGCTAATTAAATTTTTTCAACATATTTTCAATGTACAAGATGCATAGTCAAAATTATAAACATTGCTGAGTGAAGGATGCTAAATAATTGGATATTTCATGTTCATAGATTGGAAATTCTATATTATCAACACGACAATTTCCCCAAAACTGAAAACTGTTCTACAAAATCAAACACTCCCTACTGTAAGAAAAACGATCTTTTCTATCAAAGTATATGTCACCCTCTTAGATTACTTAAAATCCTTCAGGCCACCATCTTAGGTGACTTGTGCTGTTTAAAGGGTTCCTATTTCTTCTTCTGGATTCTTGTACAACCCCACTGCACACAAAAATTCCCTGCCAAATTATGTGCTCTAACCCATTCCCCCAAGCCTTTTAGCCAATCAAGAAAGACTGTGAACCTTTGACCTGGACAAATCTCATGTGTAGTTGGCAGGTACCAACTGCATCAGTAATATAAGGAGAAGCCACTGCCAACCATTTTGTGCTCACATGTCCGCTCAGCTGGAGTGAATACATGCTTGCACACTTCTGATCAAAAGAAATTGTCTTGTCAGGATTTTTTGTCTCTTGTGTTTTCGGCACCAGAAGGTCTTTAATTCCAACACTACCAAAAACCCATAGGCTCTTTTGTATAAACTGGTACCATTCCTAAAGTTTATATGGAAATGTAATTCTGAAAAATAACAAAACTGTACAAATCAATTTCAAAAGCGACTATGAAGCTATAATAACGAAGACAGTGTACTACTGGCATAGAGACTGTCATATACATCAATGGAACAGAGAAAAAAAAAAAGAGTCCAGAAATCAACCTTTACAATTACTGTCAACTGATTCTCAAGCCAAGGCAAACTGATGAAGAAAGCATAATCTTTAAAAATTAACTCAAAAGGGGGATGAAAGAGAGCAGTGGAGGGGGTGAATTCAAGTACCATGTATTTGATACATTTTAAAACCTTTGTAAATGCCACAATGTACCCCTACCCAGCACAACAATAAAGAAAATAAAAAGAAATAACTCAAATTGGATCAAAGTCCAACTGTTAGAGCTAAAAACATAAAACTTCAAAGAGAAAAAAAATATTTATCATGCTGGGATTTGAACTCAGAGCTCTGTACTTGCTAGGCAGGTGCTTGACCATCTGAGCCACACCATCAGTCCCAGAGAAAATGTTCACGATATTGATTTAAGCAAAGGGTTCTTAAGTACCATACCAAAAGCACAATATAAAGACAAGAATGCTGACAAATTAGACCTCATTAAAACAAAAAATACAACTAAAAATTGTAAGTGTTTGTGTTTCAAAGAAACACAAAAGAAAGGAGAAGACTAGGAGAAGGCATAACTGACAAAAGGTTTCTACAAAGAGCCTACAAAGACCTTCTCTTACACCAAGAAGGTCTAGCTCAATGGCAAAAAGAGCACTTAACATGCATGAGGCCCTGACAAAAGATGAGGGAGGTTTTGAAGACTTGAACAGATCAAAAGACATAGATAGCTGTTTAGCATATGACAAGGTCCTTAATATTATCAGTTGTTAGAAAAATATAAATTAAAGCAACAAGGAGATACCACTACACACCCACTAAAATGACAATATCAAGTGAAGCCAAGAATGCAGAGAAACTGGAAATGTACTGCTGATAAAAATGTAAAATAGGCCGGGCACAGTGGCTCACACCTGCAATCCTCGCTACTTGGGAGACCGAGACAGGCAGATCAGTTCAAGGTAGCCCAGACAAAAAAGCTATGGGACTATATTTCAAAGAACAAGCTGGGCATGGTGGTTCATGTTATCATCTCAGCTACACCGAAGACATAGGTAGGAGGATCTGGGACCAAGGCAGGACCTGGATAAAAAGCAGGAGGACCCATCTGAAAAATAAGCAAAGCAGTAACTAAAGCAAAAAGGGCTGGAGGCATAACTCGAGTGGTAGGAAGTCTGTCCAGCTAGAAACGCAAAAAAAAAAAATCTTACTTGAGAAAGCCATGGTTTAAACACGTAGCTAAATCTACAGCACAGAAAGAACCTGTGACAGGACTGGTATGTTTTAGACCCCAGCCATCACCGTAGCTCAGGTCTATAAACTATCTTGTCTCTTTCTTCCTCCTCTTCCTTGTCCTTTCCCTTACTCCTCCCTCCCTCCCATCCGTTTTTTTTCCATCTGCACACTACCTGTATCTTCACTTTCTAATCTTTGTGGGTATTGGGGGGAGAGGGGTGGTTACCTGAAGAACTGAAGCTTCTCATTCTCATTTTAGTCACATTTATCAGTCTTCCTTTATTATATGCTCTTTATTGTCTTAAATTCCTGACATACACATTCTCCTGTTCTTCCTATAAAAAACTGTGGAAATTTTGCTTTTCACATTTACATCCTTGATCAATCTAGAATTAAAATTTCTGTATGAGGTAAGGATTAATTTATTTTCTCCATAGTTTTTCCAATACATTCATAGAAAAATCTGAGTGTCATAAGAATCAAAGAAATATAAATTAAAATAGTGACAATATCATTTTTCTAAAGTCAAATAAGCAAGTATTTTTCTAATGATGATAGTCATTGCTTAAAAGTATCCTAATACAGTTATAAAAATTAATGTGGCAATATTCAACTTCACCCAATAATGCTGCTTTTCTACATTCTTTAAACCAAAGTATGACAATGTTCCCTGTCTTATGATAAAAGAAACTTTTGGTTTTAAAAAAAGTCAGAAGTGTCCTAAATTTCCAAAAGTATGAGGGCAGTAAACAAAATCCTAACACATCTATACAACAGACCTTTAGGGAACCACTAAAATTGATATTTATATGGTCATAAATAACATGGGAGAAGTTCACACTGCTCATGTGTTAAGTGCAAAAACACAGGAAACAAAATTATATGAAAAGTGTGTTCTTGATTATGTAGAAAGAATAGAGAGGAAAGCTGGACCACAAAGCACAACAGAACAGTTTACTAAAGAGCAGAATGCTTTGTAAATGTTATTTTCAAGACTTTATTCTATAATAAACATGCAGGGTTTTTGGAAGAATAAAGTCTATGAGCTTGTTTGTTCTGAAAACTGCATTTTTAAAGGCAATCCAACAGGCTAAAGCAAAATGAAGGCCTTTTCCTGGCTTTCAGATATACCACAACTGCCAAACAAAAAACAAATCAATAGATGAGAGTATTATTTTTGCTTTAGTAGACCCTAGACAACCTCTTTCTTCTCCTCATCCTATGCAAAATAACCTTTGGCAAATTGACATAAAAATTTTTTAGGTAGGTTTTGTGTGTGTGTGTGTGTGTGTGTGTGTAGAAGGGGAGAAGGGGGGGCCTTAAATATTCAAAGTTTAAATGACAAGAATGATAAACCTACTACCTTTTTAATGACACTACTCCCTCTATTCAGTTTATATTCCACAATTAATCATTGTAATGATTCCTGTGGGTACACTGATCCTTCCCTCAGCTTTTGGTAACACTGTAGCACTGGTTCAATGTGACCCTGCCTGCACCATGTCTACTCATACAGCCAATGTGCCAAGAAAAACAACTACTCCAATGGTTCTCACCTTATACTCATGACCATAAACCTCAGGTATCCTTAGTACTGTGTGAAAGCCAACACATTTTTCTGGTCCCTTGTCTCTTTTTCCTTGCTGATCTTTTCACACCATCCCTCAACTGAATATTTGGCTGTCTTCAATTGTCTCTGACAATTTCACAGAGAAATTAAATGCCCCAGCTCCCAATTCCACACAGAAAATAAGGTATCAAGAGAAAACACTGAGCAGCCCCACCATCACATCAACCCACTTAGCAATGCGTGTCCACCTGCTTCCACCTTGCTCCCTTTCTAAAGCCCCACCCCACACTTGCACCATTCATTTCCTAACAATTTCCCCTGTTATTTCTCATATAAAAACAAACTTGCCTGGACTCCACTTTCCCCACCAGTTCTGGCTCCATCTCTAATTCGCTTTGCAGCAAGACCTAAGGAGACCTGTGTAAACTCAGTTCCTCCTCTCCCATTTTCTCTTTCAGTCACAGCAGAGCCTCTTCTACCACCAGTACACACAAGCTCCCCTATCAGTGCTGAGTTCTTATCTCAGATGCTCATGATCACTCCTTCTAAGACACCTTTGGGGGCTTCCCTCTGGTCTCTTCATGATGGAGCTGATCTGCCAACTCCCTACCCACTCTGGTCACCTCTGCTCTACCTGAAAAAAATCACACCCCTGATTTCACTCATTCTCATAGTGCTAAACAGCATCCACATCCATCCATGTCTATCCACATTCATCCATGTCCATCCACTCCCAAATTCTTACCTCTTCCTTACAATGAACTACAGTCAATTCCCTTCTTCACAATGCCACTTGGATGTCTTAACAAATAGCTGGAACTTAACATGCTTAACTCTGAACTCTGCATCTTTTCCACCCCACCTCCAAACCTGCTCTACTTGTAGCCTCTCCCACTTCCATTTATTGTTACTGCATTCTTCAAACTGCTCAGATCAAACATTCGAAATCATCCTTGGTTCCTTTCTTCTTCTCATGTCTCACACCTAGTATGCCACAAAACCCCAACCTCAGTTACCTTCAAAACATCTGCAGAATCCAACCCCTTTTCACTATACCCAAACTACCATCAGTTTCCGTGCTTTGTCCTTTGGCTCCATGCAGTCTTCTCTGAAAATGGCCTTGATGCCCAGGGAACTGACACTGATACTGGAGCAGTAGCTCCTACTGAGTCACAGAGCCTATTGCTGCTGCTTGAGTCTCATGTCTTCTGCCAGCATATCCACAACTGTAGCAGGCAATTTGCTAAACTACAATAGGGTGAAGTATCAGCCTCTTCACAGTTCTTGACAAGTACGTGAAAATAAAAACTGAAGCTTAATAAGCATAATGCAATTTCTTTCATTTCTTTCAGGGTCTGTAAATCTTACCACAATATGTTCAACTTTAGAGAGCAATATGGAATAATTACATAGCTACAAAAGTGAATAAAAGAAATTAAACATGACCAAGTTAAGAAAAATGGACATAAAGTTGCTATGGAATTTTAAATTGAATAAATTAAGAATATATAGTTACAGCAAAAGTCCTAATAAATTTTCAAGTGGTTTGTTTGTACTTTGTATGCTATTGGCAGTACTGGGGTTTGAACTCAGGGCCTCACATTGCTCTACCACTCTAACCACTCCCTCACCCCTTTGTAGGCTACTGACACTAAAATGTGTGGAAGGCACTACTCTAGGTTTGCAGGGGTAGAGCCAATCTCCTTACTAAGTCTCACTTTTCACATATAAAATGAAAGGTTTAATCTCTAAAGCACATCTAGTTCTAAAGGTATCTGATTCAACAAAAATATGCACAGACTTAGTGTTTAACCAACAGAGAACTTTTCCATCAACATTTCTGAACATCATTCATTATAACTGTCTTTAATACATTCCCGATAAATTGAATATGAATCAAATGCTCATATTGTCAATCATCAAAAGATTAAGGTAACTGGCTTAAGATTAATGAAATAAGTGTCTCTCCTTAGATTTTATTCAAGTTTTAATAATGCACTTATATTTATGTAACCAATTCACCACTATGAATACACATAGTAATTTGAGTTTTTACACTTACAACTCAAAGAAACATAGTATAATAAAAAATATTTGTTCTTTGTTTACAGTTCCTGACAGAGACATCCTAAATCCTTTCTCTGAGTGACAGAAGTATCTATCTTCTGTCAAGAATGAAAAAGCCCTTTTCAATCACACATAAGTTTACAATAATGAGATGACTCAGAGTAGGGCTCCCAGACAGCCCAAGAATGGAGCTGGTCACCAGAAAGACCAACCGAGTAGTGTAGACGTTCCTACACCCAGACGCCCAAACCCTACACCAACGAGGGAAAGGAAAAGTTGAAGACTGAGCCCTATGAAAACCCTTTAACTAGACTGGGGAGCTTGTAGAGACAGGCAGAGCACACTAAGAGGGCACAGGAGTTCCATATCAGCCCCATACCTTGCCTTATGAATCTCTTTCATTTAGCTGTTCCTGAGTTGTACCATTTACAATTAATCAGTAAACTGGGCTAAGTGTTTTACTGATGTCTACAGTCATTCCAGCAAATTATCTAATGTGAAGTGGAATAATGGGAACCCTGATTCACAGCCAGACAGAGTAGGAGCAGTCCTGGACTTGCAACTGGCATATGACATGCAAGCAGTCTGGTAGGACTGAGCCCTCAACATGTGTGGTCTGCATCAAAATTGAAGACAGACTGTTCTCCTATTGGAAGACTGGTTGTTGGTATTAAAAACACATGACAGAGGGGATGAACTAATTCAGATTATAATACATATACATATATACACACAGAAGTATCACAGTGAAACTCCCTGTATGCTACCTTATACAAACACAAATGTCTTTTTTCAAAAACAAAGACTAGGACGGTGAAAGAGATCCTGTCTGGGAGTTGGCACCAATGGGAGGGGAAATATACAAGGAAAGGTACAGGAGGAGAATGTGGTGGAAATACTATGTACTCATGTATGGAAATGGAAAATGAGGACTACTGAAACTATTCCAGGAGGGTGACGGCAAACAAAGTAGAATGATGGAGGAAGGGAATTTAACTATGATATATTGTAAGAACTTTTGTAACGTTACAATGTAACTCTAGTAAAATAATAACAAAAATTAAAATTAAAAAACCACATGACAACAAATAAGCCGTATTTCTTCACTCTATGTATTTGGACTGAGTCTCTATAACAAATTAATAATAGTTTTCTCATTTGTAAACCAGCAGAGACGTGGGCAGCACTAAAAACGGAAATACCTCTGCATGCTGAAAACAGAGCATCCCCAACTTATTGTTAAGACCTTTAACAATCCCAACATCCCCACCTATTAACAAGGTGCAATTACAGCTGATGGCTTGAAAACATCTACTCTCTTTCTGATATAATGTGTAACGTAATAGATTCTGACCTCTAGAATGAAAAACGTATAATACTATTTTAAATGTTAATTTCAAAACAATTAACATTTCAATATCAACAGAATTATTTTAGCTAAAATATTACAAATTCCCTAAAACATATTACCAATTGCCTATAAGAAAATATCATCTTGCTGAGAAACTCTGAACAATTAAGTAGAATCCTAAGAACATCTATGTTGTGCTATTTTTGTTTTTATCCTGAGAAGCACTGTAGCAAAGAGTGAGATTCCTTCAATAGTTTTCATTCTCTTCAAGATTTAATGTGCTTACAGTTAAAAACCTCAAATATATTGAACTATTAAAGTAGAAATATTTTAACTTCTGAAAGGCTACCAGTACATAACATAACTGAAAAGTAACAAGATGGTTTGACTGCTTCCAGAACTTTTAGATCTTAGTACAAAAGTTGAAGTCTAAAAAGCAATTTGTTACTTATCCAAATGCTTTTGCACACAGGACAAGATTTTGCATTCTGTCTGCACTACAGTATGTGAGCTTTTAGTTCAAAATAATCTTTCCATTTGCTGAAGTGCACCCAAATTAAGATGGGGTTTCAGAACAGCAGATTTGGGAGACACAAGTAATCCAAGTAGGATTTGTTATTAAATGTACATTAGAGCCAATGTAAATCTCATTCACTGATCATTGGCGCTACAGGGGATCTTGGAGAGCAATAATTATTTAAATTAATAATATGGCCTATTAAGCAAATAATAATCTTACACAATGGAAAAGATTATTTGCTATGTAAAATAGTATGATTATCAAAAGTAATCATTTATTTAGTGTTCCCAATGATGAGACCTCGATGCTTTAAAATGACCCGAGTTAAAATTATTAATGCTGCCCACTGCAGATCAGCAGGTGCTTCACAATAAGCTATTCAAAACTTAGTGACAGAGGGAACTTAAGAAGATCACTAACTGAAAACACACTTTCTTATTTAAAGAAAAATTAGACATGGTTTTCCCCAAAGTAAAAGCTTTAATATTCACTGATAATACCAAAACAAACAAAACTTTGATTCTTAAAAAAAGAAGGGGGCCAGAGGATGGGCAGCTGCAGATAAGAACAGACTGAATCAGAGGAAGAAATCCCAGTAGCCCAGCCCACTGTAAACCTTATAAAAGTGGGAGAAAAACTTTCATCTACATGCTGAGATTTCACCACTGCTTAACCTACTCTGTCCTGACTAAAACAGCAATCTACAATTCTAAATTCAGACTATCAACCAAACACAAATCTGAAAAAAAAAAAAAAAGTCTCTCCCATCACCTTTCTCAGAAAGTTACTAGGAGGATGAGCTTCATCAAATCAAGAAAGCAAACTAAGAAAACAAAGACTCCTAGGAGAGAGGAGAAAAGAATTTCCAGATTGATGGCCAAGGTTCCTCCTGTCTTCAAATCAATCCCTGATTCTAAATCTGTCCCCAAACACAGGCTGCCCCCCAAAATCCAGCTCCGTTTCAACATCCTCCGTCAAGTCCAAATGCCTAGCTCGCAGGATTAAATCACTCGCGAGAAGAGCTGTGTGCCCTGGACCCCGCTGTGAACTCTGCTAGGGATGTCTATGTGACTCTGGGCAGACTGCATAGCCACTCTAGTCTCAATTTCCTTATCATCTGTGTAAGAAGATGGGCTATAATCAGTAAGCTCTAAACTGTGGCGATTCTGCTAATGTATAAAACAACTAAAATCCTAATAAAATTCTGAGTGTTGGTATCAGTTTACATGTTCTGCCAGTCAGTGCTATTTGGTAAGAATGTGCTAACTAAGTATGTTAGTTTTGTTTTTACTTTAAACTAGCAATGTCAGCACACAAAACCAACTATTGTCATATTTGGATTAAAAACAAAATGAAGCTTTAATAACAAGTATCTTCGGCATTATAAACATAAAAACAAAACCTACAAAAGGAAAGTAACATACATATAACTGGCTCTCTGGAGCATGGGTGAAGATACCATGTCTACATAATTCTAAAGATCAAATCTATTAAAAGGCTTTAAGAAAAATCTTAATTTAACAGTAGCCTCATATTCCCCTGCCTTCTTAAAATGTATTTTAAGCACCTATGTCTACTAGATGCAATCTCATGCTATCACTGAACTGCTATAATGTAGATGGATGCAAACAGGTGACCAAATTTACCTGCTGGAAAATCTCAGGATGGTATAGTGCAACCTCTTGGGAGTTCACTCGTTCAGATCACTGCTTGTCTCTCAGGCCTTCAGAGGTGCACTGTCTTTCCTCCTTTGTTCTCTACTAATCAAGAGTAGGCTTCTGGGAAAATGGGATGTCACTGCACCAGACTCCGAGGGTGGTGCCCTTTTAGTAATTTTAAGTTTTCATGTGATGGCTATGGAAAGTGGTGCAGCAGGAGCAGACCAAACGTTATCAGAGCAGGAGGTACGGAAAGTGAGGCCTTTGGGGTCACGTACCAACTGACTGCCATCATGCACGACCCATGCCATGCTGAGTTATGCCACCACCCCCATCCCAGCAGCAACTATCCCACTGGCACCTCTGTGGCCACCCTCTGTTCCCTCTGTTGTTTCCAGTTTCCTTGCCCCTTTGGTCTCACGCCCTTTTTCACACTGGGCTTTCTTAACAAGAAAACCCAAGTTTACATAGGGGTTGACACTCAGAATACACTTTTCACAAAGGGCAGTATGTAATAATTAGCATTAAACTAATTATTACTATTAGCATTTGTTATATTCCAGGCACTGAAATAATATTTACATGAACTGTCTCACTTAATTTTTCACACCAACTCTGAAAAAGACACTACTTTTATTTTACAAATAAGCTATAAAACGGACTTTAAAAGGAAAAACCTAATCAAAGTGTTAAAATTCCAAACTAGATCTGCTACCCTATGTCAGAAAACCGAGGGTACTAAGGATTCCAGATAACCCAGCTTTGTTCTTTACTGAGCTGTGTAAGCTAATATCAAGGAAATGTGCTCAGGAATGGTTACCTTCCACACTCTACAATTAACTACACTTCCAGAAGTGAGGAAGATCTGTGCATTTACTCCGTAAGCCAGTTTGGTCTGTGAGTCAACTCAGATACACATTACGGCTGCACAGAGAGAGACAGTTCTCTCTGTGTGGGACTGAGCTACTTGAGCCATATAGTTACAGAACTTTTTATTAGTGCTATGATTTATTCAGCCGAGAAGAACGGCTCAGATAGGGATAAATAAACACCACAAAACACTAAAGGCTTTCTAAAATCAACACAGCAAGTCTTTGCCTTTAATGTGTAGGAAACACTATGTAAACTACACACAAGTCCCTACTGCGTGGCCAAGCTCCATGGGCTGTGTTAGGGACACAAAGGGGAAAGACAGACCATGGCAGACATCCTCCTCTCAAGGAATGTGGATAACGACCAACCAGACATAAAACAAAATAATTACAGATAATAATAAATACTAGGTAGGAAACATACAAGCCAATTACTTGGGATTATTGAAGCAGCCATAAATTATTCAGGGAAGGCATCTCTAAGGTGGTGATGATGGAAATAAGACCAGAATGAACCAACCACCCAAGTAGCTGCTGACTGACGGACACTGCAGAACCTGTGTCACAGCTGGAAGGTAGAAAGCCATGAGCAAGGCTGAGAAACAGAAGGACTAGGGTGTAGCTGGTGTTCAGGATAAGGTGCAAATCTAGGCAGAAGTTTTGAAGGCTAGTTAAGAGTCTGGATTTACTTAAAATACAGACTCACTGCAACTCTGTGAGGCGGTTTATGGCCCCACCTTTAGCCCTGTATAAGGAAGCAGGCTCAGAGGAGATCTACACTTGCTCAAATCACATAACCAGTAAATGAACTCTCTCACACGTCCCAAATGTGTGTACAGTGTGGGAACTGAAATTGTAAATAACATCATCGAAACACCACCAAGACCAAGACCCACCTGAAAACAACTGTCCCAAGTAAGGAGAATTTCATGTTTGTGAAATAAAGATCCTGAGGTCAGCTTAAATAAGTTGTACCCTCAGTCCTAATGCATTCACTACATAATAGCTAAACCAAGATGCCAAACACCCTAACAAATCATCCATAAAAACATTAAGATGATTTTACTCTCAATACAGTATCAAGCATGTCCCACTGCTGTTTCTCTTAATACCTGGGCGACTACCTTGATCAAACTAGCCATTTAAGCTTCTCCTTTTATGACATAACTGACGTTAGAAACTTCTTCCTTGTAAGAGGAATAATTTTACACAAGTGCTCAAGCACCACTGATATGTTTCATTTCCAGAATTGGAAGATGTCAGAGAAGAGTACAAAAACAGCAAAAATGATCCTTAACTCTAGGTCACTTCCATACTTACCTTTATTAGACATTAAAGCAGAATGCATACACATCCATCAGTTATACTACTTACAAATAACACAGGACGTTAGGCTGCAACTCCCAACATATGTCATATGCACACAACACACATCCTGTTTCTTGTGATTGCATATTTTCAAGAAAGAATAACTAACCGCAACAAACTAAAAAATGGGCATGACATTTCTTCCTTTTTCAGAGTACATCTTCACTTTAAAATAAGATTACGTAATTACTTCTATGACCAAAATAAAAATCAGTAACACGTTTCCTGAAAACTGGCCACAATACAGAAAACCAGTAGAATTATGAGGAATGAAAACACACAATACAGTCTTTAGAACAAAGAGACTTGCTTTCTGTTTTTGAAAAAAAAGAGGGTCATCAAAAAGACCTTTTCACTTCTAAAGCAAGACTAGAGAAAAACACAGGAAGGCACAACTAAGAATCTAGTCAGAAGAAAGCTTCTCCACACAACGCCCAGTGCTGCGGTTGGCACCTAAATCCCTTCCTTGCCACTCCCTGCAGGTGGCCTAACAAGGGAGGGCAGTCGGATGACACCCTCAGGATGTGTGCCCCTGGTGGGAGGCAGGGGTTAAGGCCTACCTGTCTTCAACCACCGAAGAGTAAAGTGGCAAGACCAGGAATCTGCTACCAGTTCACATTATTCCAAGACAATAAAGGCAAAAAGAAAAGAAAGGCTTCAAAATTGATGCTTAGTGCAGGCCAGGTGAATGACCTGGCCGATGCTGGCTCAAGCCACAAAGTGAAAAGATCTTGCAATAAATTCTTCCAAGAACCCTAGCAAGTTCACTGTCCTGGAGCCATTGTCTCCCAAGACAAGACTCAGGATGGTAGAACCAAGAGATTAAGGCGACCCAGTTTTCTGGCGCAGGGATGGACCTTGAATCTTCCTACATCCAGGCTTGCAGGACTGGGGAGAAATCAGAGCCAAAAACAGATTCACACACTACACTCCATTTCCTGAGAAACTTGGTAGCCAACGCCATTCACGTTTTTAAATGACACTGACTCATCACATCAAATAATCCCACTTCAAATTCATTCATTCAAGGAAGCTAAGTGGATTTCATGTTGTGGGAGGTGGAGGGTTAAAAGGACTTTCAAGGTACACGACTTCCTAGTGTGACTGAAAACATATCAGGTATTTCCCCATGAATCAGACAGAAGTTTACTTTTGTGTGATTTCAAATGTACTTTATGCAAGAACACAAGCAACTTAAGGACGCTTTTGTGAAGCGTCTCCGGTCTTAACTCATGTCACTGTAATTAGCAAGTGCTCCGTGCTGGTGCACTGCAAAACGCTGCCTTAAACCTTCAACAAACATTTGTTGAACTGAACTCAGCATTTTTATCTCACTAGCGGAAGCCTGCGTTCCACCCACATTCACATCGGTCTCTCCTGGCAAAAAAAGTAGGGACGGGAACCCCAAATCTCAAGTTGGCCGACACACTGCTGCGCGCATTCCAAGTTCTGTGCCCGAACCTGCCCCGAGAGACGTCCGTGGTCCCGCCGGGCAGGAGCCGCACGGGGTACCTCAAGTTGCCAACTCCCGACGCCAACGGAGATCCAAGGCCTGGGTCGGCTCCAGAGCGGCTTTACACGGCAGGGCTGCACCCGGACTGGCGGCGCCCTCTCCGCACAGCAGCCGGGCACTTCAAACCCAGGCCGAGGCCCGCGGAGGCTGCGAGCGCGCAGGCCCCGCCGCCGCCCAGGCCTCGCCGAGCCCCGGCCTCTCCGGCGGGCTGCGGGCAACAAAGGCGGCGGCCGAGGGTCGGCAGCGCCGCCTGGCAGGGCGCGCAGGCCTCGGCCCTGCTGGACCCCCGGCCCCCCGGCCCCCCGGTCCCCCGGCCCCCCGCGCGGCCCCAGCCTCAACCTCCCACCGCGGCCCGTGCGCTCTGCGAGGCGGCACCGGGCCTCGCACCGCCCCAGCCCCTCGGCGGCCGCCCAGCGCGGGAGCAGCGAGCCCCGGCGGGGGCCGGCGTCGCGGGCGGCGGAGACCGGGACGCAGGACGGGGACGCAGGACGGGGACGCCCGCCCGCCGGCCGAAGCTCACCCCGCGCGGCGCGGCTCCGCTTCCTCGGCCGGCGCCGGCGCGACTGCCGCGCTCCGCCCTCCTCCTTCCTCCTCCCCGGGGACGGCGCGCGGCCGCGGCCCGAGCCGAGCGGGTGCGGAGAGCGGAGGGGCCGCCCCGCGCCCACTGCGCGGCCCGGCAGGCGGGGCGTCGGCGCGCGGGGCGGGGCGGGGCCTGCGGGCGGCGAGGAGGGGCGGGGCCTGGGGTCCGGGCTGCCGGCCAGGGGGTCCCAGCCGCGTCCCGGGCTGGGGGCAGTCGTCGCCCCTGTAGCCCTGCCCTGACCTTTGCCGCACCTCACCCACCCCCCCACACACACACGGGAAGGGAACTTGGGTCCCTCTGGCTGGCCTGGGCTTGCCGCGCAGGTCGCCGTGCTCGTGGGGACACCGGCCAGCCGTGCACCAGGCACCCTGAAGGGCAGAGCCACAAGTGGAAGAGCCCTTCCCGCACCAGCTGCAGAAGAACCCAACTTCTTCCTCGCTTCGGGCCATCCACCCTTGCATACAGTCATTTTTAGTGGGTTTTGTTTGTCTTCTTTCCCTGCAAGCAATAGTTTACTACTGTGTGTGTGGCTGAATCCCAAGACAGTGTGACGTGAAGTTGAGCCTCGGCAACTTGACTCACTTCTTTAGAAATTAGCAGACTGCATCACTAACGGAGAGCTCGCTGTCCCACCACATGGGTGGTTGTCCGTGACAATCAACAGGAAAAATAATTACTATTTCTGTTTTGATGATGAACAGTTAAAGATAAAAATTAATACCTCAATAAAGTTGGGGGATATAATTTACTAAAACCTGGTTTAAGAATTACTGTGTTTCTTTACCAGTATGGGTATTTTTAAAAGAAAACCAAAAGTACAAAGAAATGGCAAGGGGGGGAGGAAAGAGTTAAAAGTTGTTTGAGAGTTTCTACCTCAGTTGCATCTCAGTAAAGCTGTTAGTTTTAAAAAAAAAATTGCAAGTAATTCATCTTAATCCAGTATACCAAACTCATCTAAACACAAAATCTGGATTAAGAACAGAAATCTTAGATCTTTGAGTGAGTTATGGGGTTTTTTTGGTTTATTTGGTTTTGGCAGTGTGAACTCAGGGCTTTGTGCTTGCTAGGCAGGATCTCACAATCAGGTTTTATAATGTGCAAAGTTAATGTCATCTGATTGTATCATTCACCAGACTAACCTCTGGTCATCTCCAGATTTTACTTGACTTTATTATAAAATATTACAGGTAATTTAAATCCAATGCATTTCCCTCTAATCTCTCTCTCTCTCTTTCTCTCTCCTCCCGCCTCTTTTTGAGGCTCCCTATGTAACCTAGCCTGGCAACAGCAAGTAGTAATTAGAAAAGGAGCAAACTTTTCAATCCCCTACTTTGGGGGCCACTGTCTCCTTATTTGATCTGAGAAGGACAACAGTGTTTTCACCGTGCTGTGTAGACTGCACATGCTGACTTTTCAATTCCCTGCTTTGGGGGCCACTGTCTCCTTATTTGATCTGAGAAGGACAGCAGTGTTTTCACCGTGCTGTGTAGACTGTGAGCTGCACTGGCTGTGGATGCCCGATGAAGATCCTGGGCTCTGAGTCTGGCACAGCTAGGCTGAACCATAGCCTGGAGTGTTCACATAGAACTGTGTGACCTTAAACAGGTTTCTAGGCTGCAACATCTTCAACTTTTGTAAAAGGAGAGTGGATAGATTCTAATATTAGCTATGCCAAATAGTTGTGACGATTACAAAATACACAAAAACCACTTGGGGCCTGTCTAGCAATGATTATTATTATCAGGTACTATGTAGTCTATAAGCCAGATATGACATTAAGCTCTTTTGTGAGTATATTATGTCTTCTCATTGTAACAATAATTCTATAAACTCATTATTAGCATCGTTGTCACAGAAGAGGAAATTAAGCTATTATGCATGTATTATACCACTTTCTCAGAGTCACAAAGCTATTTCAGGGTCAGACTGAGATCTCTGTGACTCCAGAATATAAGATCTTAACCACTAAATTAAAACAATAGTGATGACAACATTAATAATATAGTCACAACTTTAGAGGTAATAGTGTCTAAATATACTGTTAAAATTCCCCTGCTTGGATGAATTCAAAACACTTCTTGGTTTTAGGCATGCATTCTCTTCTTGACTATCAACAACTCAATATTCCTTTGGGATTCCTTTGCCTTACCTACACCTATACAGCTGCAATAATATGCCAATGACTCTCCTAATTAGACTTGAGCAAGTGATGCCATCATGGTCACAAATGGGAAAGAAAGGCAATAAGATCCACTCTAATTGGGTACACCCATCAAACTAATCCTGGTGCTGCGCAGTGACCTCCTAATAAAACCCTGCTTTGCTCGACATTCAATTTCTGTTGTTTGCAACCACAATCCCTGTGTGATAGATAAGCTTGCTAAGAAATGGTGACAAAGAGACGTCCTGAAAATCTGCTGTCTTAGCAGGGATAGGGAGCATAGTTTACTACTTCTACCTGAAGAGATAGCTTTTATAGAGGCAGAAGGACCCTTCCTGATCATCCTCCACATCCTCATTTCACAGGGAGTCCAACTACATCCTTATTTTTTGGAGGAGGAATCAGACCGAGATTTCAAATGACTTGCTGAAGTGACAAAGTTTAAAGTTGCATCAGACTTGAACTTTTCAAATCCCATTTGATTTCTAGTATTAAAACTTTGTTCCTGCTTCCAGAAAGGACAAAGAGAAGAACCTAGACTTGAGGAAATCAGGTAGGGATAGAGCCTGCAATTTTATCTAACTATTCCCAACACTTCTCAGTGCTAAATCACCTGCTGAGCCCTTGGGGAAAGCTGCAAAATAAGTAAAGTTTAACCCCCTCTGTTCCCCTCCCCCTTCCCTTTACTCTTCTGCTGCCTCTGTCTTGTGGTTCAACTGCTGTCTATCTGGCATGCATCCAAAGTTCCCTTGTATGGTATTTGAACTGGGTTGAAGAGTGTCCTGAAGGATTGCTATCTTCCCAGGTAGAGTTGCTGAGATGAGGTTATATGGAGTAGGATGGACCTTTAGCCCAGTATGATTGGTGTCTATAAGAGAAGGGACACAGAGACAGACACACGTAGAGTATATGATGTGCACTAGTTCCCGAACAATGATTTTTCACCCAAACCACACTCAAAAAGACACAGAAAGAGGGCCAGGCATGGTGATACACAATGGTGGACCCAGGTACATTGAAGGTGCAGGCAAAAGAATTGCAGTCCATCCTGGCTGGGGCAAAAACATGAGACTCTACCTGAAAAATAATTAAAGCAAAAGTTGTGGGGGTGTGGCTCAAATAGAAGAGCACCTGCCTAGCAAGAGTGAGGCCCTGAGTTCAAACACCAGTACTGCCAAAAACTAATAAATACATACATACATAAATGCATAAATACATAAATACATAAATAAATACATACATGAATATGCAGAGAGAGCACCACAGAAACAGCAGAGGGAGTAATATGTCTGAAAGCCAAGGAGCATGAAGGATTGCTGGTAACACCAGCAGGTAGAAAGAGGAAATGAAGGGTCTTCTTTCTGCCCTGGAGAGAGAGCATGGCCCTGCTAACACCTTGATGTTGTACTTTCAGCCTTTGGAATGGTAGCACAATAAACTGGTACAATCTTAAACTTGAGGGACTGTGGCGAGCAGATTATGGGAAGCCTCTAAGAACTTGACATAAGCACAGCCATGTCTGCAGGCTGGGTTGCCACAGCCCCAAGCTGCAGAAGGGGGTGAGGGCAAAATGCAACACGGCTGCTTTTCCTAAAATGTTTATGTCCAGAGAGTAGCAATTGCAGGTTCCTCCTGTTCCCCGGTAACTACAGTGTCACGCCCTGCCCCTTCCCCCCAGAACTGCTGCTCTACTGCCTGGTTTGCCACTGTAGATAATAAACTCACTGGAGGTGATGGAGGCTGTTCTGTGTTTCCATCAGAGGCCCCAGTCCACCTGACCCCAGTTTTCTGCATGTTTGTCTTCTGCCTTTTGTCCTTGCTCAATCTCCCTTTGCTCCCAGTTAGGTTTCTAGGACTAGCTCTGGCAGGCCGCAAGAAGGGACTTTGTTGTAGCAGCACTAGGAAATTGGTGCAGTGCTGAAGGCCTGCCCATGCTCATGTCTGTTTTCTGCAAGGAATTCCATCTCCTCCCAGTCAAAGTTCCTCTTTGAAGAGCTTTGCACTGTGGTCATTAGTACAACCGTAAAGTCCAGTTTGGCCAGGCTGGGACCAGGTTATGACGGTTGTTCTGGCACAATTAACAATGCCAACTTCTCAAAACCATTCCAATTCAGAGAATATATTAATACCGTGTTCACCCTACTTTCCCCTAAAGTGTCAAATAGGGACTCGGGGGAGCTGGCATTCAACAATCTCTGAGAGGTGGCCCTTCCTTCCCCTCTGTCCCACGGCTCACAACTTCTTTACCTTAACTTTGCAGGCCAGTCTCGGCAACTCCAGCTCCAGCTCATCCCAGCCAAAGGCCTTGACTCATGCTTTTCTACCCACTTAGGATTATCTTCCTCCTCACTCACCACCTCTGATTATTTCTATATGTTGAACATCTTAGCTATCTATTATCAGTCAAGGCTCAGATCTATGTCCCCCCACCCACAACCCTAATACTATGTAATTCTACTTAGGAATTTCACCTTGGGTTCAACCACTCTTAGAATATACCTCAGTTTACCTTGAGTTGTAGTATTTCTTAGCTCTCCTTTGAATGCTGATGTTTGGTCTTATGCATCTTTTTATTATGTGCACTAGTGCTGGAACAATGATTTTGCGCCCAAAACACACTCAAGAAATGTTTGATGAATAGATATCAATATACTATTCCTCTCTTCATCTACTCGAAGATGTCCTTGAAAGAAGGACCAGGAGTGTAGCTTAAGTGGTAGAGCACTTGCCTGGCAACAAGAGGCCCTAGGTTCAATCCCTATTACTACAAAAAATAAGTAAATAAATAAAATAGAGAATGTCCTTGTAAGAAATGGACTCTAAAGCCCTTTGACAAAGCCACTCTAATATGTATAAATCTTATATATCTTAAGATTTGTCCTTTGGGAAGCAACAAACAATAGCTTTCTGGAGCATAATTATCAAGAGGAAGCATCAGTGTTGTCTTGTCAGTGGGTAGATTTGCTAAGTGGGAGCATAATGGAGTCAAAGGAATGACTCTGAACTCCAGAGCAATGAACTCTGGGGATTTTTTAACACCTGGCAGAAAGTATGTTGCATTGTTTGTGTGAGTACCTGCTTATGGGCACTCAGCAAGGTATTGGTTCAGCAAATATTGTTCCTGCCTAAGAGTACCTGGTACATTTGACGTGGGCTAACATTTTTCTCTAATTCAGATCAAGGCCTCCAATTTGTAGATATCTCAAAGAAATATTCTACCCTCTCCACTTCTAGGATTTAGGGACTCCTCTGACTGTGTAGGTAATCTTTCACTATGTAAAACAACTCCACTGGTTTAGTGCAAAATGTAGCAAATACTCATTAGTGTGAAGAGTTAATGTTATATTTGTACTACTTCTGGAAACCTGGGAGGTATATACCAACTAGAGAATATCATCATCTATGACTGCCCTGTGAATCCAGCAATGGAGGTGTATGTTAAGCTCTTCTCTGCAGTAGGCAGAGTAGCACAGCTCCTACGACCAGTTCAGCATAGTCTTGAATTGCCAATACTATTGTGCCTGCCAGTGAGACTGCTAGCTGGGTGAAATTCCAGTTCTTCAAGTTCCCTTCTCTAAGACCGAGAAAGTTGTTAGCTCACTGAATTCAAAAACTAGGAGCCCATAGCTGGTATGTTATTTAGTCAGCTTTCTGTCACTATGACAAAATATTTGCGATAAATCAACCTTAAGGAGGAAAATTTATTTTGGTTTGTGGTTTCAGAGGTTGCAGATCATGGTCACTTTGGGTTTATTTATTTATTTTTATTTTTTGATGAGACTGGGGTTTGCACTCAGGGCTTCATGCTTGCAAAGCAGGCATTCTATCACTTGAGCCACACCTTCAGTCCATTTTGATCTGGTTATTTTGGAGATAGGGTCTCTACTTGTCTGGGCTAGCCTTGAACACTGATCCTCCCAATCTCAGCCTTCCAAGTAGCTAGGGTTACAGGCATGAGCCACTGGGGCCTGGCCCATGGTCACTCTGGCCTATTGCTGTGGGCCTGTAGTGTGGCAGTATGTCATGATGAAATGCATGAGTTATTTAACTCATGGCAACCAGGAGGTCATGCAAGATAGAGGATGGGCCAGTGTCCCAACATCCCCTTTAAGGGCATGCCTCCACCAGACCCTCCTACAGTTACCACCACCTCCCATTAGCTGGAGATCAAGTCTACATGAGCCTTTGTGGGTTTCAGATCCAAACTAACATTTTCCAGAAAACACAATCTTCTGATGCTTCTTATTCTAAGTAAGGCATTAGGAAATCCTGACAATCCAGAAAAAAGAAAACACACTGTGTCTCCCATGACTTGACTAAAATTGCATGTTGTTATAATTTTGCTCCTTTAGATTTGGAATTACTGACACACAAATGCCTGCATTAGAAGCAATAACAATTTTAAATATCATCATTATTGCTAAGTGATCATGTATTATCATATTGTTATTTCTTATTTGCATTGTTTTTATCTTTTCATAGCTCAGTGTTCCCCAATATGTCTACACAAATTTGCCCATTGAAAAAGTTTAATTTTGATATAGATATTTATAGTTTAATGTTTCTAAGGAAAAATGCAATGGTATAAACGGCAATCAAATTCCTAGATAAGGTATTCTACACAACAAAATGCTTATAATGCAATCAAATTATACAACTAGACTGCATAT
Organism: Castor canadensis; assembly: GCF_047511655.1. Lineage (NCBI taxonomy): Eukaryota > Metazoa > Chordata > Mammalia > Rodentia > Castoridae > Castor > Castor canadensis. The sequence continues at coordinate 8,277,227 of NC_133389.1, forward strand.
TAAATCTTTCTGTGGATCTAATGTGGTATATGTTACAGGTAAGTTATATTGGTGCACTACAGATAGGTTCTTGAGGAAAGAGTATTAGCTGGGGCCTATCAGAGATATTAACCTCAGCCCTGAACCCCCAGGAAATAGGGTTGGGAAGGCTTCAAAAGGGTGATAGAGAAAAATCTTGAGAGAAAATCAGAAAATACTTGAACAAGTTACGGGAACTAAAAATGATAAAAATTTTATGAAAATGTTTTCAATCTAACAAGAAAATTTGGGAATAAAAATTGACATACCTCAAAGTTTGGCAATACCAAGAGTTAGTAAGGATATAAGGAAATAATGAGATAACAAATTTTAAACTGGTGACAGAATTACAAATTCATAAGTGCTTATGGAATTATCAGTTAGTTCAGCTACTTTAAAGAGTTACCTTGAAATATTTGGTAATTCAAAGACCTAAATACTCTTCAGTCAAGCAATTCTACTTACAGATGTATGTCACCAAGAAAACTCTTACATGTGAAAACAAGGAATGGTTAATTGAGGCAGGCTAGAATTAGGGAAAGTTTGGGATCAGACTCCTCCCTGCATGCCTTAAGAGCTCCAATGTAATTACAATAAGTTAGAAAGAATGGGTAGAGTATCCTGGGGTTGAAGTTATTTTCATTCAGTGCCCAGAAGACCTCACCCCAAGCTCTTCTTGCTTTTAATGTTTCTGTTGAGGAGTCTGCTGTGATTTTGATGGGTTTAGCTTTGTATATTATTTGTTTTTTCTCTCTTACAAACTTCAATATTCTTTCTCAAGTCTCTGTACTTGTTGTTTTAATGATAATATGCTGTGGGGTAGTTCTATTTTGGTCAGGTCTGTTTGGTGTTCTGGAGATCTCCTGCACCTGTATGGGCATAGATTTCTCTAGATTTGGGAAATTTTCTCTAATTATTTTGTTGAATATATTTATGCATTCCCTTTGCTTGCACCTCTTCTCCTTCTTCAATGCCTATGATTCTCAGGTTTGGTCTTTTGATGGATTCAGTGAGTTCTTGCATTTTCTTTTCACAGGTCTTGAGTTGTTGAACTAATAGTTCTTCAGTTTTTTCTTTAATTGCCATTTCATCTTCGAGTTCTGAGATTCTGTCTTCTGCTTGTTCTATTCTGCTGGATTGACCTTCCATTTTGTTTTGCAATTCTGTTTTGTTCTTTTTTCTGAGGTTTTCCATATCCTGAGTCCCTTCCTCTTTAATGTCTATTTTCGCCCTGAGTTCATTTATCTCTTTATTAATCATGTTCTTTGTTTCACTTTGGTGTTTATACAGTGCTTCTATGGTTCCTTTTATTTCTTCTTGTGCTTTCTTAAATTCTCTATTCTTGTTGTCTTGGAATTTCTTGAGTGTCTCCTGTACATTTTGGTTGACCATATCCAGTATCATCTCTATAAAATTCTCATTCATTACTTGCAGGATTTCTTCTTTCGGGTTGTTCTTACGGGCTTCATTGCATTCTTTGGCATAGTTTATCTTCGTTTTGTTGGAGTCTGGATCTGAGTATCTGTTTTCTCAAAAAACTAAATTCTCCCAAAATTAATGAACCAATAAAGAAATGGGCAAGTGAACTAAACAGAACTTTCTCAAAAGAAGAAATTCAAATGGCCCAAAAACACATGAAAAAATGCTCACCATCCCTAGCAATAAAGGAAATGCAAATTAAAACCACACTAAGATTCCACCTCACCCCTGTTAGAATAGCCATCATTAGCAACACCACTAACAACAGATGTTGGCGAGGATGCTGGTGGGAATATAAACTAGTACAACCACTCTGGAAAAAATTTGGAGGCTTCTTAAAAATCTAAACATTGATCTACCATATGATCCAGCAATACCACTCTTGGGGATATACCCAAAAGAATGTGACACATGTTACTCCAGAGGCACCTGCACACCCATGTTTATTGCGGCACTATTCACAATAGCCAAGTTATGGAAACAGCCAAGATGTCCCACTACTGACAAATGGATTAAGAAAATGTAGTATTTGTACACAATGGAATTTTATGCAGACATGAAGAAGAATGAAATATTATCATTCACAGGTAAATGGATGGAACTGTAGAACATCATTCTGAGTGAGGTTAGCCTGGCCCAAAAGACCAAAAATCATATGTTCTCCCTCATATGTGGACATTAGATCAAGGGCAAACACAACAATGGGATTGGACTTCGATCACATGATAAAGCGAGAGTACACAAGGGAGGTATGAGGATAGGTAAGACATCTAAAAAACTAGATAGCATTTGTTGCCCTCAATGCAGAGAAACTAATGCAGATACTTTAAAGTGACAGAGGCCAATAGGAAAAGAGGACCAGGAACTAGAGAAAAGGTTAGTTCGAGAAGAATTAACTTAGAAGGTAACACACATGCCCAGGAAATCAATGCGAGTCAACTCCTTATCTCAACTAGCAAAAACCCTTGGTCCTCCCTATTATTGCTTATACTCTCTCTTCAACAAAACTAGAGATAAGGGCAAAATAGTTTCTGCCTGTTAGCAAGGGTTTGGGGGGATAAGGGAAGGACTGGGTGGGGAGGGGTATAGGAGGGGGTGGGGGGAAGGGGGGAGAAATGACCCAAACATTGTATGCACATATGAATATAATTAAAAAAAAAAGAAAGAATGGGGACTTCCTCCCCCAAGGGTGGATCACCTGAGAATTCACATAGGTGTATACAGGAGGCTGCCCAGCTCCTCCCCCTGGATCAAAGGTCAAGGGAGCCAGGTAATAACATGTCCTCACCTGGCTCAGGAACCACCCAGGCCCCTCCCCACTCACTGATTATTGGATGGAAACCACCTGTTTCCTCCCTTCCCATGGGTTAGCATAGGTTTTAAAATCACCTGAAGAGGAGAAGCCCACTCTCTGGGCTTCTGCTTCCACCTCGGCCCTACCACGCTTCCTTTTGTATTTCTCTTCTGTCTCTAACTTTTAATAAACTCCATTTACACCCACATGTCCTGCCATGGATTCTTTCATGCAGGACAAAGAATTTGGAAGTTGTCTGATCACAGACTGCACCAGCACCCTTAACATAATTAAGCATCATTTGCAACAGCGAAAACCTCCGAACATAATCGGTGCTAATATGAATGTTTACTTGGATATTGGCATGAGTGACATGACTTCTATTTAAGCAAAAAATTAAATAGACCATGTGTGTCAGTGTGGATGTATATTCAAGATTGAAATGGAAATGTTTCTATAAAGATATTTATAGCATGCTACCATATTAGCTAAGCTTGAATCGCTCAAACTAATAATATAATTTTTATGAGCACATGCATATACAGAAAAAGGATCTAAACATGAATTGGAAGGATATACACTACCTTCCGGATAGTTGTAATCTTTGGGGACAGAGAGATAAGGACCATCAGAGAGGTATACAGGGGAAATTTCAACAGTTTATAATGTATTCTTCCTTAAACACATACCTGAAGTAAATGTAACAAAATGTAAATATTTGTTAAATGTTGATGGTTGGTATATGAGTGTTCATTCTATTAGTCTCTGTTTTCTCAACATGCTTAAAATACTTTTAACAGTTTTTACATTTGTACTCTGAAATCAAACCCCAAATTCAAAGCCTTTCTCTATACTGCTCCTAGTATACAAAGACCACTTCTACAGCTAGAGACAATACAAATTAGTGACCATCTGCATAGGAGCAGGAAAAGTTGGTTTTCTTTATTTTTATTTAACTTGGGTGAAATATAACGTAGAGCTTTTATCTTACTGAGTTTTCAGAAAATTCAGCCTTTACTATTAGTGAAAATGGAGTTTATTTTCCTTCTTTAGGTTTACTCAAGATTCTTCGAGCCTGATGTGATTCCTGGAGGCTGAGGGCCCTCTCCTTCTCATCTTAGTTCCTTGACATCCTATTGTTCAGCTCTAAATGATCCCTGAAGACCAGGCTTGGGGGGCAGGGTTCTTAATTGTGTTGGGAGCCAGGATCCTCTTGTCTTCCGTTTTGAACTATTGTACCTGTCTCTGATAGTTTCTGTTTTTGACCCTTCCTGCTTGTGATTTCAGAGAAGAGACAGTGCCTCTTCCCAATAGGGAAGACTCTAATGGCCCTGACTTGAATAATAAGTGTAGTCAGAGGAAAATAAGACTGGATTCTGTGTCCATTTAAGCTACAGAGAATGGATACCCTAGGTAGGGCCAAAAGGAACTTTCTCTCCACTCCCTGAAGTTACAAAGAGTCTACAAAAAACTGTGACAGTGGACAGATTAACAGGAGAAAAGGTACTTACATTTATTAATGTTCAGTCATGTCACACAAAGTATAAAACTTAAAGAAAGACCAGATTTATGAAGTTTAAATTCCATTTTCATAGAGGAGAGGACATTGAAGACCCCATAGGCAATCTTAGAAGAAGATTTTTAGGGAAGATGAATGACATGAAGAGTAGACAAAAATTTTTTCCTGGGTTTTGGGTGTAGTGTCAACCCTAGTCTTTCTTCTAGAGGATCTGGTCTTTAAGTAGACCAGATCCTAAAGTCCCCTTAGGGAAAGCCCCCTTCCTGTGCTTTGAGAAGGGAAAAGGAACTAGAGATGGGGTAGGGGAAAGGTGTGGAAGAAAATCAGAGAGACTTTGGTCCTCCCTTAGTTCAAAACACCCAGTGTACCTAAGTGTCATACTTCAGGGTATTGTTTTCTAAGCCCCAATGTACATTAAAGTGTGTGTGGCGGGGGTGACAGAAACATAGGCCATGTCAAAATAAATGGCCTATTACAGTGTTAAAGCAAAACAGAACTCGACAGGAGCCAAATCATAGAAACAGATTTTCTTCAGATTTTATTTTTATTGCAATAGGGAATAAAGATACTTCAGTATAGAACTGGGCTCAATTCCAAACACAACATAGACAAGTAGGAATTTATAGCCACCAAGCAGGGTGGGGTCAGTAGATATAAAATAACTAAGAGGAAACATCAGAGGTATGAGGAACTCTGGGTAAATCACAGTATGGGGTGGAAAGCTTCCTACCCATCGTAGGTCTTTGCTGACATTCCTGTAACAAAAGGCAGGTTAACAGGTAAAAAGCATAATACATTCAGCTAAGTGAAGTTTTACATAATAGGGAAGCCTTCAGAAATGAAGACCCAAGGAAAACTATTTCTATGCTTAGGTTTGATTAAGAATGGACAGGTGAACAGAAATGGGATTGGACCAAAGGGTATGATGTAATGTTAGCAAACCAAGGTAGGAGAAACCCAGCAAGGGCTTTTCATTCAGATTCCTTTTGTCCTGTGTATAACATTCCTCCCACAGTGGATCCCTCTGTCATGAGGGTCTTCACAGAGGAAGGAAGAAAGTAACCTTTCTAGGTTTTATGGCTTGCTTTAGGGAAAGGAAGTTCTAATTTCTATGGCTAATCACGTGCAAGAGGAATCTGGTTTCTATGACTTTTTTGGGGGGAGAAAGATGGGCAGGAGACAGGAGGGCAGGAGAGACTTTGCTTCTGAAGTCCTTGGATTATTTTTCAGTTCAAGAACTGAGCGTGACGAGATGTCATCCCCCCGGGTCCTGTGTCCTGAGCCTTCAGAACAGGATTCTGGCTGCAGGCAAGAGTGATGGCATAGTACCTGAGGGATGGAGAAGCAGGAAGGAATGAGAAATTTGATCAGATATCTGGGGTGAGAGTTCTTTCCAAACTGACTTAACAGGATTCTTTGCCAAAACTGGGTGACACAGGTTAACAAGAGCCAAGGACATGCACTGAGCAATAAGGCCTAAAGGCTTAGAGGAACTTGACCAGAGATAGGTGGAAGGGACTCTGTCAGTGAAAATAGGTCTGATTTCCTAGGGCTTCTTGGAAGATTAAATTATCATATGATGTATTTAGCACAAGGTGGGCTTATCACAAGTCTTTAATACATAGGAACTGTTACTACTTCTCTGTCATGGCCCTTACTGTGATTGTAGTCATGTAATTGCTGGCACGATTACTTGTTAAATATTTTTCTCTCGGGAGACTTTAAAATCAGAGGGGGCAAAGTTTTCGTATTTGCCCCTGCACCTTCAGCACCTGACCATGCTGGACGTGTGGGATGGGGTAGCATAAGTGTGCCATCATACTTGTTTAAGAAGTGTTTGCCAAATTGCTAATTTGAGCAAGACCAAATGGATGGTAAAAAAGAAAAGACTGACAGCAAATTTGTTTTATAGTGTTTTTATTACTTCTGTTCACAAAATTCCCAGATGTGCTTAGAAAAATTATTACCGATTTGTGAATGAGAATCTGGATGAGTAATTTATTTGAAGCTCATACATGGAACTAATTAGATATCAGCCATCAAGTTTGCCAAACTTTTGAGTTGCTTATAATTAAGTCACTCTTTAACAAACTTTACAACACATGTTTGCAAGCAAGATATCTTTTGCTTGTTTTTTCCAAATCCTGTTTAAATTCCCACTTAGAAAGACTTTAGCTTCTGGCTTATAAGTAAGACTTTAGAAAGAGAACATATGTTCAAGGTTAGTGACTTCTTAAAATATTTAATTCTTGCTTGTAGTCCCAGCTACTCAGAAGGCTGAGACAGGAGGACTGTTTGAGTCCAGGAGTTCAAGCCAGCCTGGGTAACATAGTAAAAAAAGAGAGAGAGAGAGAGAGAGAGAGAGAATGAATCCCTATTTCAAAAAGAAAGAGAGAGGGAGAGAACAAAAAACAAATTCCTTGTGTTAAAGAAAACCAAAACCAACAGCAGTTCAAGCAGTTATAACATGATACCATAAACTATGGTTTATAATCAGCAAAATTTATTTCTCACAGTTCTGGAGGCTGGATGTCCAAGATTAAGGTCCAATAAATTCTGTGTCTATGAGTACCCAGTTCTCATTTATGGAGGGCTGTCTTTAGGCTGTATCTTTCCATGCAGAAAGAGTAAGGGGACTTTCTGAGATTTCTTTTATAAGGGTACTAATCCTTTTCATTAGACCTCTTTCACAAATTAATCACCTCTCAAAGGCTCTACTTCCCAACATCATTCCATTGGGGATTAGGATTCCAACATAGGACACAGGATTTTCTTTTCTTTTCTTTCTTTCTTTTTTTTTTTTGTAGTATTAGGGTTTGAACTCTGGGCTTTGTGTTTGGTAGGCAGATACTCTGTCACTTGATCTACTCTGCCAGCCCTTTTTACATTGGTTGTTTTCAAGATAGAGTCTCACCTTATTCCCAGGCTGGCCTGCTCCAAAATCCTCTGATTTGTGCTTCCGTGGTAGCTGGATGACAGGTGTAATAGCTGCAACAACAGTTGTGACCACCCAGCCATTAAGATGGGATCTTATGAACTTTTTTAACTGGAATGATCTCCAACCATGATCCTCCCAAAATCCATCTCCCAAGTAGCTAGAGTCACAGGCTTGAGCCACAGCACCCAGCCTTTGGCATATGAATTTGGAGGGTGGGGGGCAGAAACATTCAAATCATGATGAGTAGCAAAAGCTGATTTTATTCAGGAACTGTTGCAATAGGGGAAAAAAGACTTTTGTGTAAGAGCAGGTTCAATTCCAAATATATCATAGATTGGTGGAGATTTGTAGCCCCAAGTATGGTGTTATCAGTGGATAGAAAATTACTTAGAGGAAACAGCAAGGGTAGTAGGATTCTGGGTAAACCAATTTGACCAAATTCTTGGTGAAGGCAGGACAGGGTGACCAGACGTCACTTGGGGGACTGTGGTGGAGGGCAGTGAGGACCATGATCAGATATCCAGGGTGATCAAACATAAAAGATAGCAATTTTCTGCAAACTGACAGGTTGGAATTCTTGCAGAAACTGGGCTATTCCAGGCTTGCAAGGATGGGTCAAGTTGAGAAGAGGTCTTAGAGAAGCCAGGATAAAGTTTAGTAAGGAGAGCTTTGTTGCTTCCCAAATCTTTACTTTTCCACTGTTATTTTTCAGATGATAGTAACCCAAAGTTACAAACTATTGAAACATAATTGCTCTTCAACCTTTATAGGTTCTTAGTTAGAATGGGTTCCTATAACCAAGAGAAAAACAAAGGATTAGGAATGTATACATTTCATACACACATGGGAAATACCCAAAGAATGAGGTGGCCTTGAATTCCAGTTTATATGGCATCTTCAACAAAGAAGTAAGGATTTTAAGAGAAATGATAAGACAAAGTACTTTGAATATCTACATGTGGCAAATGAAGAAAGCAAAAGAAGAAAGGAAGGAAAGAAGGAAGGAAGAAAGGAAAGGAAGGAAGGAAGGGAAAAAAAAAGACTAGTTAGTAAAGTTTGTTAATTTAGATTCTTCTGGGACCATCTCCAGGCCCACAGATGTTCCAAGTTGTCTTCAGTGGTTCACCTTTGTTCTCTCTGGTTAAAAGGGCAGAAGGACTTTTATAAAGCTGTGTCCTGCTTCTAGGCAAATAAAGGGAAGGCAGAGTTTTCCTGCACTGTCTTCCTAATTGCCTTCACCCCAATTGCCTTTCCATTTAGGGGTGACATAAGCTGGTCCCCCACATTGCTAGCAATTATTGCAGGGCAGTTGTCTTACAATTTACCATTTGGATACATTCTTATGAATGAAAGTAGTTACAGGGAGATGAAAGACAGGTTTTCCCCCTTACTAAAGATAACATACTGCAAGGGACAAGCATTGAAAATGGAATAATGAAGTCATACATCTCTTGGTGTGCCACCCAGAGGAAATATATGGGATGTAATAGTGATGCATAGACCTGCCAATCAATGATTGTTACCTCTTAAATTAAGAGCACAACTAACACAGATCTAACTTTACTCTCTTCCATCAGAGGTATTTTAGAGGGTGAGTTCATCTCAAAGAAAAGTATTGGACTTTTAGGTGTCATTGCTTAACAATAATAAGCATGCCCTTGTATATACAAATCTCTTATCCTGAATCACATCTTGGTAGTGGGTGGCCAAAGGGCTTGAGATCAAAAGGTGCTGCTCTCTGAAAGGAGTCCTGTGCAGATTTTTCCAGGGAGTGACTTTCCCATCAGAACTCACTGTTAATGTTCTCTTGGCTCAGAGTTTGCTAGACTGTCTAAGCCAGACTTGCAAAAGGGTTGCTGCAAATCCTTTTCTGTTTGAGTTAGCTCACCTACCTAACTTTAGGATTAAAAAAAAAAAAGTGTATTCCATCCTCTAATAGGGAGAGAGCATTTTAAACGAAGTGATGAGGAGCTTCAAGAAAACCAGAGAGCTAGACCTGTGGCCTTAGTGTTTGAGTGGTGCAATGACTACCCTGGTTCATGGTGATAGTTCCTCTTCCTTACTCCAGGAGGCCCTCCCCATGCATTTCCAATAATCCTTTAGAACAAAGTCCATCTTTTGTAAGTCTGAATATGTTGTTATTTGTCAGGACTTGTGGGGGCTGGAAGTACATGCCTGAGAAGAGAGAGCAGCGGAAAAGTTTGTGGGTCAGCTAGTGGAAACACACATTCTCCGAATCAAGAGAACTGTAGGTGAAAGAACTTAGTCATGATTGGGGGCGGCATGCCGTCCAAGACCTACAATGAAATCACATAAAAAAAGAAAAAAACAAATCAGCATTGGGAAACTGTACACCACTGTCAGATGGCACCTATGTTTCTTGTAAGAATTTTCTGCCCATTATATTTTTGTCCCTTTTGCTGGTAAGTCTCAAGACAGCAAATAGTGAATGTGGGATAAGTTGAAAGGAACCAATGTCCAAGAAGCTGACCAAAATTCTGTCCTCCAAACCCAGAGCTCTTAGTATTAGAGGAGAAGGGAAACATTTTATACTGAGTGGTAGTTATAAATTTTGACAGTTAACTAAACTTTCTAAAAATCGAAAAAGGAGAGAATTGTGGTTATCTGATAATACTTGGAAAAACAAGGGGTCTCATTAGAGACCTCTTTCAGGAGTGAGAGCACCTATATCCACAGAGTGATTTTGATGGAGCAGTGTTAGAAAACATTGTTACAGTAATGTTTCCTTCTGAACCAATGCCTGAATTCCATTGCACCATATATCACTATTTTCTTTTTTGGGTAAAATGAGAAAAAAAAAGTGAATATTCTAGTAATAATGATGAAAATCAAGCTTTTTTTCCCCTTCATTCATCAGATAGATATTGAATTCTACATAGTATTAAGCACTAGGCAGTCCCAGCCATCATAGGAGATACTCTAATTGTTCATTTTTACTGGGTCATGGGGTGCAAATATTATTCTGGTGTGTCTGTGAAAATGTTTCTGTGTGAGATGGACATTTGAACTGGCAGGAGGAGGAAAACAGATTGTTCTCTCTAAGACAGATGAGTACCATCCAATCAATTGAAGACCTGAATAGAACAAAATAGTCAAGTAAGAGAGAGCTATTGATGCCTGATTTCTCAATCTAGGACATCAGGTTTTTTCTCCTACCTTCAGACTTAGATTCAAACTATAGCATTGCTCCCTCCAGGGTCTTGAGCCTGTTGGACTAAAACTAACACCACCAGCTCTCCTGGGCCAATTGAAGCTACATCATTGGCTCCCCTGGGTCTCCAGCTTGTCAACTATAGATCTTAGGACTTCATAGCCTGCATAATTGTGTAGCCAATTCCTTATAATAAATCCCAAACCTGAAAGACCCAATTAAGATGCTTCTGAATTCATGACTCAAAGAAGCTGTGAGGTAATACATATTTATCATCTTATATTAATTTAATTTTTTTTATAGTACTGGGGTTTGAACTCAGGGCCTACACCTTGAGTCTCTACACCAGCCCTATTTTGTGATGGATTATTTTGAGACAGGGTCTCGCAAACTATCTGCCTGGGCTGGCTTTGAACCACAATACTTCTGATCTCTGCCTCCTGCGTAGCTAGAATTATAAGCATAAGCCACTGGTGTCTGGATCATATTTATTATTTTAAACCACCATGTTTTGGGGTGATTTACAATGCAGTAATAGATAATATTATACTCTGATTTATAGTTGAAGAAAGTAAGTCAGAAAGAAGTTAAATCACTTGTCCTGTATCATGAAGCTAAAAATGCAAGACCAGAATTTGAACTCACTTGTCAGTACCCGTCCTTAACCAGTACACACTATTCCTTTACCACTTAAAGAAAGTGTAGTGTGGTATTCTGCACAGAGAACGAACAGCATTTCTAAGTAGCCAGTAAGTACATGAATCTGCCCTTTGTCCCATTTTATTTTAATATTTTTTTTTAGAATCTTAAACAGAATTTATTCTTTAAAGCAGTGTCTTAGTCTGTTTTCTGTCACTATAACAAAGTATCTTAGGTTGGGTATTTTATAAAGAAAAGAAGCTTATTTGGCTCAAAGTTTTGGAGGCTGAAAGTCCAAAAACATGCAGTCTTTGGTGAGTGTCTCAGGCAGATGACATTACAATGGTGGAGTACATATGAGAGAAGTCACATGGTTGGAAAGGAAGAGAAGGACTCAGGGCTACGCTTGCTTTTTTTTTTTCATTTTTCTTTTATTATTCATATGTGCATACAAGGATTGGTTCATTTCTCCCCCCTGCCCCAACCCCCTCCCTTACCACCCACTCTGCCCCTTCCCTCTCCCCCCCCCAATACCCAGCAGAAACTATTTTGCCCTTATTTCTAATTTTGTTGTAGAGAGAGTATAAGCAATAATAGGAAGGAACAAGGGTTTTTGCTGGTTGAGATAAGGATAGCTATACAGGGCATTGACTCACATTGATTTCCTGTGCGTGGGTGTTACCTTCTAGGTTAATTCTTTTTGATCTAACCTTTTCTCTAGTACCTGTTCCCCTTTTCCTATTGGCCTCAGTTGCTTTAAGGTATCTGCTTTAGTTTCTCTGCGTTAAGGGCAACAAATGCTAGCTAGTTTTTTAGGTGTCTTACCTATCCTCATCCCTCCCTTGTGTGCTCTCATTTTTATCATGTGCTCAAAGTCCAATCCCCTTGTTGTGTTTGCCCTTGATCTAATGTCCACATATGAGGGAGAACATACGATTTTTGGTTTTTTGAGCCAGGCTAACCTGACTCAGAATGATGTTCTCCAATCCCATCCATTTACCAGCAAATGAAAAGAAGAACATTTCGTTCTTCTTCATGGCTGCATAAAATTCCATTGTGTATAGATACCACATTTTTTTAATCCATTCGTCAGTGCTGGGACATCTTGGCTGTTTCCATAACTTGGCTATTGTGAATAGTGCCTCAATAAACATGGATGTGCAGGTGCCTCTGGAGTAACAGTCTTTTGGGTATATCCCCAAGAGTGGTATTGCTGGATCAAATGGTAGATCGATGTCCAGCTTTTTAAGTAGCCTCCAAATTTTTTTCCAGAGTGGTTGTACTAGTCTACATTCCCACCAACAGTGTAAGAGGGTTCCTTTTTCCCCGCATCCTCGCCAACACCTGTTGGTGGTGGTGTTGCTGATGATGGCTATTCTAACAGGGGTGAGGTGGAATCTTAGTGTGGTTTTAATTTGCATTTCCTTTATTGCGAGAGATGGTGAGCATTTTTTCATGTGTTTTCTGGCCATTTGAATTTCTTCTTTTGAGAAAGTTCTGTTTAGTTCACATGCCCATTTCTTTATTGGTTCATTAGTTTTGGGAGAATTTAGTTTTTTAAGTTCCCTGTATATTCTGGTTATCAGTCCTTTGTCTGATGTATAGTTGGCAAATATTTTCTCCCACTCTGTGGGTGTTCTCTTCAGTTTAGAGACCATTTCTTTTGATGAACAGAAGCTTTTTAGTTTTATGAGGTCCCATTTATCTATGCTATCTCTTAGTTGCTGTGCTGCTGGGGTTTCATTGAGAAAGTTCTTACCTATACCTACTAACTCCAGAGTATTTCCTACTCTTTCTTGTATCAACTTAAGAGTTTGGGGTCTGATATTAAGATCCTTGATCCATGTTGAGTTAATCTTGGTATAGGGTAATATACATGGATCTAGTTTCAGTTTTTTGCAGACTGCTAACCAGTTTTCCCAGCAGTTTTTGTTGAAGAGGCTGCTATTTCTCCATCGTATATTTTTAGCTCCTTTGTCAAAGATAAGTTGCTTATAGTTGTGTGGCTTCATATTTGGATCCTCTATTCTGTTCCACTGGTCTTCATGTCTGTTTTTGTGCCAGTACCATGCTGTTTTTATTGTTATTGCTTTGTAATATAGTTTGAAGTCAGGTATTGTGATACCTCCTGCAGTGTTCTTTTGACTGAGTATTGCCTTGGCTATTCGTGGCCTCTTGTGTTTCCATATAAATTTAACAGTAGATTTTTCAATCTCTTTAATGGATGTCATTGGAATTTTGATGGGAATTGCATTAAACATGTAGATTACTTTGGGGAGTATCGACATTTTTACTATGTTGATTCTACCAATCCATGAGCATGGGAGATCTCTCCACTTTCTATAGTCTTCCTCAATCTCTTTCTTTAGAAGTGTATAGTTTTCCTTGTAGAGGTCTTTCACATCTTTTGTTAGGTTTACACCTAGGTATTTGATTTTTTTTGAGGCTATTGTAAATGGAATTGTTTTCATATATTCTTTTTCAGTTTGTTCATTATTAGTGTATAGAAATGCTAATGATTTTTCTATGTTGATTTTATATCCTGCTACCTTGCTATAGCTATTGATGGTGTCTAGAAGCTTCTGAGTAGAGTTTTTTGGGTCTTTAAGGTATAGGATCATGTCGTCTGCAAATAGGGATATTTTGACAGTTTCTTTACCTATTTGTATTCCTTTTATTCCTTCTTCTTGCCTAATTGCTCTGGCTAGGAATTCCAGTACTATGTTGAATAGGAGTGGAGATAGTGGACATCCTTGTCTGGTTCCTGATTTTAGAGGGAATGGTTTCAGTTTTTCTCCGTTAAGTATAATGCTGGCTGTAGGTTTGTCATATATAGCTTTTATAATGTTGAGGAACTTTCCTTCTATTCCTAGTTTTCTTAGAGGCTTGCTCTTTTTTTAGCAACTTGGTCTCATGAGATCAGTCAGGGTTCTGAGATAACTTCATTAATCGCTTTTGAGGGTTGGACACCCAATGACCCTAACCTCCCTCCACTAGGCCACACCTTTTAGAGGGCCCACCACCCCAACACTGCAACACTGGGGATCAACTTTCCACATATGAAACTTTGGGGCACACATTCAAATCATAGAAGGCCAAATTGAACAAATGTACTTACTAGTATATAGTATATATATATATTTTTTACTGTGAAGACTTTATATGTACTTGACTTTATCTAGAAGCTGATAATAATTCAATGTATTATAATAAAGATTTCTCTCTGCTCTTTATATTACATTTTTGCAGGGAGGGAGACAGAGTTTTCTTTCCCAAAATAACCTCCCTTCTCCATTAATATTAACCTGGATTATTAAAGTTTAATTACAATGGACTGGATATTTAATTTAGATAACCTAATGAAGTATTAACATTTTAAGAAAACAACATTCAACATTTGCTTGTAAAGATTCAAAATATGTAAACTTCTTAACTTCTCAACCCCATGTCTTTATAAGAAGAAGCTCTAGCTAAACACTGGTGACTCACACCTATAATCCTCGCTACTTGGGAGGCAGAGATCAGAAGGATCAGAGTTCAAGGCCAGCCCAGGCAAATAGGTCCCAAGACCTTATTTTGAAATTACCCAGCACATAAACAGGCAGGCAGAATGGCTCAAGTAGTAGAGCACTTGCCTAGCAAGCATGAGGTCCCAAGTTCAAAACTCAGTGCCACCGAAACAGCTTGTCTCTATGTGAGGGTTCTCTTTACTCTTCAAATCTGCATCTCCTCTTGCTGTGTGTACAGTAACCATATTTTGTAGAAAAGAAATGAGCCACAAATTGTATGAAAAAGTGTGTGGGGTGGGGGGGAACAGCTTTTAATACTGTCTCATCCTTAAATTCTATGATCAAGAGGATATTGGAAATAACTGCAAGGTAGAGTTAACAAGTTAACTTTTAGCTTTTTTTTTGAGACAGGGTCTCCCTATGTATCCAGCTGGCTTCGAACTTAAAATCCTTTTGCCTCAGTTTCCTGAGAGTTGGACTTACAGAACTGTACTACCACCACACCTGCTAATTTTTAGTTTTATATTAACAGTGTTCACAGCACATAAATGCTCAGCCAGGCACTTATGCACCTCTTTCATCTCTCTCACTGCCTACCCCAAAGCTGTCATGATGAAAAAGTATGACTTCAAATGAGATGCACAGAGAATAGGCTGTGTACCAAGTTAAGAAAAGCACTTGACAAAACACAATTCTTCATTATCTAAATACATAAATAAATGCCTTTCAACATTGCAAACAGCTGTGGCACATTGCATTTTCATTGTCATAGTGTATCCATTTCATCATAACAGCAAGCTAACTTCTATTAAACATGGCCAATGAGCAAGTTTGATGAAGAGCTTCTGAAATAGTCTTCTGGTATATTCTCCCTTAGAAACATCGCTGTATCTGCACAAACTCAGGAAAAATCTGGCTACCCCAGGATCTAGCTTGAAACGATAAAGCAACAAAGAGAGAGACCAAGGGAGCTGTTAAGGAAACAACAGTATGATCCAGATCTTCTGTCGCTGACTATTTTCAGGTTCAATTTTCTTTGAAAATTATTCTGTGGGGATTGTAGAACAAACGACCATAGTCCAATTACTTAGCTCTCCTTTTCAGAGGAGAGCGCACCCTGAATTCCCGACAGGGTAGCACTGAGAATATAACATCCCTCACCAGACTTGCTGCTAAATACTGGGTGGCAGCCAGACAAACATTTTATTTCTGATAAATGCCTGGAGTATCTTCAGTCTTCAGTGTGAGTTGTCAGGGTTTCTGCAGCTCTTGTGGCTCGGCTGGCTGAGGGCAGGCCTATCACAGACACAGAAGCTGAGGAACCAGACAAGGCTGGATCTAAACACAAGATTCTCACCACGGCGCACAGGGCGTTCCAGGGCATTTCTGGAAGCCAGGCCCAAGTTCTGCTCTGTTACACTGACAAACAATAGACGTCTCAAATTTCAAAGTTGTACAGGAACCTGGCAAAATGTTTACCCTAAAAATTTTAAAGCCTTTGTAAAGAAACACAGAACCCAGACGTTTTTTGTGAGATGAAGTAAATTCCTGTTATTTTTCTAGAAGTAAATTACAGCTTCTTGGTTATTATGCAATTTATTTTGAAAAAAGAAGTGGGGATTCATAAAATTAACAAAATAGGAATGCAAAATCTACACAGAAATCCAAGTTTAAGTTAGAGCTCATTTTCAAAAATATAGGATTAAATATTTTAGAATTAATATTTCCCATTCAGAATGATCAATTATGTCAGAATATTTTAGCTGGATTTTTATTTTACCTTTAAATTTTTATTGGCATAAATTAATTGTACAAAGGAGTTTCCTTATGATTTTTACATACACGAATAAATGTTCTTGGATCAAATTCAACCTGTCCATATAACTCTTTCTTAACGCTCTCTCCCTCCCCTTTTTAACAGTTTTTAGTGGATTTTCATGTATATTGTATTTTTATTGTATTTTTTTAAATCAGGGAATAGAAAAAGTCATTGCTTCCCTAATCTTGTTTATATGTTTTATTCCTTGCATCAATTTTAAATTGCCTAATTAAAAAAAAATCTATCTTGTAAATCAGGAGCAATGACTTCAAGAGAAAAAAAGAAAAATGTCAGATTATTTTGCTAACTCATACCTTATGATATTAGAGTTTTTTGCTTTTTGTTTTTTTTTTTTTAGTTAGCTGAAAATAAAAGAATAGCAGGCAATAATTTGACGGTTCATTTTAGTTTATCACATTAGTCGAAATAGGCAAATTGAACATTCCGTTCTAAGTCAGTTAATTGATACCAATATCTCAGCTCTGAGAAACCCAGGTAGGTTATAGAAATGTTCTTTTATTTTTAATGTTTTTTTTAAAGAGGTTGTTAATTATCCAAGAGTAAATTTACTTTATCATTGTCAAAATAAAATTCAAAATCTGAAAATCTGGAAAGAAGTGAAGTAGTCTGTTTTTAGAGTAGGAATTAAAACTGTAGCTCTGTCAACTAACACCCAGCTGGTTATCAAAGCCACACTGAGAGTTCATCAGGTTTTTTTCATACTATCCTATTACCAAATTTTTCATGTTTTGGGAAATATGGTCAGAATTTAAGAAAATATCTCTTAATATGCAATTAATAAATAGAAACCCAAGTACCAAATTAGGAAAGATAAAAGCAAAAACCAAAAACGTCTTATCTCAAGACCCAAGGCATGAAGTAGTAACTTCATTTCATGAACATTTGCAAGACACTGGGAACAGCATCCGCTCAGGAAACTGGATTCACTTTAACTGTGGCTAAAATCCCTGAGAGAATTTCTAGAAAACCTAACTCTAAAGCCCTACCCCGGGCTGACTCTGTGTGTGTTACTAATGGCATGACCACCTAGGCCCCACAGTCAGAAGGGACCCGTAATTGTGGGTTCATCTCTGCTCTGCAATGCTTAATTGTTTTTCCTTTGAATCCGAGTTTTCTAAGTGAGGTCTCTTGGGTAAATGGAACATGCTGTGTGGGGCTTAGTGACTCAGCTCACAAGTGGCCCAACCTTCCTAGACAGCAACCACTCACCTGCTCCTCACAGCCTGGCTGGAGGGAAGGGAGAGGGGGCCAGCTCACCTGTTGTCTTGGTCCCCATCTACTGCCCAGCTGGGTGCTGATGTGGGGTGATCTGGATTGGAAACACGTGACCACAACATCTTGGCAAAAGGGCACAGAGTGGCAGCCCCCACTTTACTGTCAGTACCATGAGTTATTCAAGGGGTGGAAAAACTCTGGAAAGAAGTAAAATCACGTATTTTTAGAGTAGAAAGTTTTCTTGTATCTTGATCACGTCTCAACTCTGTGTACCCTTGTTCCGGGTTGTCCCTGAACAGAAATTGCAATACCCTCAGGGATCATTGTGTGATCAGGCCAGTTGGAAGAGAGAGGCTGCCTCCAATTCTCATCCCTCAGACAGGTCAAGGCCTAGCACTTTGGGTTTGGTAGGCAGGGAGCTGGGATGATGAGCAGGGAAATGAAGATCCAACAGTTGGTGAGCTGCAAGCCTACCACAGGCCTGTGGGTGGTAATGACTTCCTGTTGGTGTTACTTCCTAGTCCTTCATTCTCCATTTTCTTAATTCTTCACACCACTCTGTGTGCCTGCTCTCCTAAGCTTTCTTGGAAGGAATACTTCAGGTTTACTTTGTTTCTACCAACACTGAAGGATATAGCACCTTTTCTTTCTACAGCATACAAGTGGATGCAATTCCAGTTTGCAACTTGAGACCTTTTATTGGAGCATGCACTTAAGAGTCATGCTATCATCTCATTTCCTAGTTAATTTCGTACTCTGATGGGCTGTCAATATGCTAACTTGTGTAGGCTGGTCATCATTTCCCAGAATTCTCTCCCCTCTGTGTTTCTAGTTAGGGTGGGCCACAAAGACAGTTAAAAAATATAGAATAACTTTTAGGGTTTTGAGATCTGTGGTGAGGCACCAGGAACTGTGGCAGCTCCTGTAAGTTGTTGTCACTTACCAGCTGGCTCACTTCATTGGTGTGGAGACTACCTGGACCTCCAGCTGCTCCATCATCCCTAGATCCTTCTTTAGCTTTTCTGATGCCTGGCCAGGTCTATAGTTAGCTTTAGGTCAGAAAGTGCCAGCTTCCACAGAAGGCTTTGCATCATCATTGGTGGGTATGATGACATTCACCAGGGTCAGTCTGACCCTGCAGACTGAGTGTCAAGCATCAGACAGAAAGACTATGGTCTTACAGAGATTGCCTCACCAGTTCCCATGATAGTGTGAGGTCAGTCCTTACAACAGTATTTGTATAATAAAAAGTTATGTACAAGGTTCTGTATCTCCCATCAAGCCCTGACATAATTATGCTACCATTCTTTTATCTTCATGTAGATTTATATACTAGATATTCAAATACTTTTTGTTTATCTTTCTTCTTTATGAATGCCATTTCAACTCGAACTTTAGAGCCTCGTTACCTTCTCAAATATCTGAGAAAAATTCTGAGATTGTATGCATTCTTGTTAGAAATATAATTAAGTCATTAGTGTCAATCTGGATGCCTGCTCTGAGGCCATTAGCAAGCCCATAGAGGCCCAGAGTTAGAAATTAAAATTCAAATGAGTTATTTGTGTTATTTCTCAAAGTATTATGTGATAGTTCTTAGGATTTTGTCAAAATATTTTTAAATTATTAACTTATAAATTTTAAATGATCTGTATTCTATCTATATTCATCCCATTCTTTTTCTCCCTTTTTCTCTTTGGCTCTTTTGAATGTCTAAATTGGTCATAATAATAGGTAGTAAGTAGTCTTCTAAGTAAGAACCCTCTTTCTATTCTAATGTTTCATCAGTGAAAGGTAAAGACCTTTTTTTTTTGGTACTGGGGTTTGAACTCAAGGGATTCAGGATTGCAGGCATCATGAGCCACTGGAGCCCAGCAATAAAGACCTTCTTATATTGAACTGATAAAAATCTCCAGCAGGGGATGGTGGTGCACACCTGTAATCCCAGCATTAAGGAGTCTGAGGCAAGAGGCACATTTGAGAGCACCCCAGGCAACATAATGAGGACCATTGTCTCAAAAACAAGTCTCCTGAAGCTGAGCCATTTTTGATTGTGCATTAACTGCAAACATAGAAAATAATTTTCACATTCTGTTCATGTATTAAAACTAATTCTTATATCAGCTGTATGCTGTGTGTGTGTGTGTGTGAAAAGGCACTAATTTACCTATTTTTTTAAAATTCTAGTTGTTGCTTTGGTTTGCTTTCTTATTTTAGAATTTATTCTGCAAAGTTAAGATTCTAATAAAATATATTCATTATCTGATATACGTATCTGATACAAATATAATATTAGATAACATTCAGAGCAAATTATGTCAAAACTTCCTTTTTTTATGAATGTCTTTGTTTTTAATGGGTCATGTAATATTGTGAATTTTACCCAAATATTTTTATATTAAGAAAACTTTGTTTTTGTAAAGGTAAATAAAATAAACATGACCAACATAGGAACTGCAAGATCTTTTGTTTACTTCAGAAAGGATAGAAGCAAAATATAAGAAACTGACTGGAATGAAATAATTATTTAGAAAACAATTACACCAACCTGAGAAATATTATATAATGAAACCATTGCATTTTGACTTTCTTCTCTATGTGAACTCCCTTGTAAGAGATAAACAAAAATATTCATATTAATAAGAACATGCATTACCTTATTTAATTAAATGCCATCCACAATGGAACTCATCAATCTGAGGAGGACGAATGGACTTGCATTGCGAGACCATTAGAGAAGCCGAGCCAGGATTTTCTTCTAATTCTAAAGACCATTTTCTAAATCAAATACACATATTGGCACAGTATTCATTTCAGTTAGAAGATGTTTATTTTTCAAGTAATTGGCATGGAACCTGGACAATGTTCTATTCCACTAATTTTATAGTCCTTGGTAGCTCACTTACAAACAGATGGAAATCATGGTCAGTAATTTCCTGAGCCAGAGCTATGTTTGTATTTAACAGAGTTTGTTTAGATGGGGTGAAGGGAAGAGAAATACAAATTCATAAGAAGGTCATCTGAAACTAAAATTAAACTTTCCATAATAAAATAAATTTGTATAGTTTACAACTAACATGTTGATTTCATTTGTAGGATAGATATACCCCATTCATTCCTTGAAATATAAGCTAGCATGATGAATAACACTATAGTATTACCTAGATTATAACAACATGGTAATCACTTAGATTTTTTTAAAATCACAGGAAAGAAGCAGACAGCAATTTCTGTTTTGTTTTCATTAGGGAGAAAAGGGAAAAAATAATTTGCCTTTATGCATTTTATTCCTTGCTTTATGTCATCATTATTGGACATTTTATTTAAAAAATCAATATTTCAACAAAAGCTGAAAATTACCAAGTCATCAATTAGATACAGAATTCCTAGTGGGATTCAGTTAAGTAAATAAAAGGTAAAGTGCTCATTTCCTCTCCAGGAAAATATGGTAATTTAATTGTCCTCCTTTAAATAGGATTCATGCTATTAGTTTTTGAATTGATGTAAGTTGACTTCAATATTTTCAATGTTTTTGGTAATGTTAAAATTGCCCTTCCACTTATTCTGATACTATGAAGCATATTGTTTTTCTTTACTTAAACACCTAACATTCTACTCTATATTAAAATTATTTATATAGTCACTTTCATATTCTGATAGCCTTAAGCATTGGGTATTTAGTCTTTAGCTGTCTTAATATCTTAAAATAAAAAAGAAAAACATTTAAATGCATCATTGAGAGTATATTTATATGTCCCTTGAGTTTCAACCACATGCCTCGCTCTGTTGGTTTTCGGCAGTACTAGCTCACAATAGAAATTTTGGGAATTATAGCTCAGGCTTATTTCCCCACATGACTTCAAAGACAAAGATGGTGTTGTTTTAGGTCTAGTAAAATGTACTGCCAGAAACACTTCTTCAGTGTTCTAAATTTATACAAAAATAGTCATCTGACTTTTTCTCACTTGTATTTTAATTTTATGAAGTAATGTTATATGACTCAACTGCATGAATTTTTACTCCAGAATAGACTTGCCATGCTAGAATTTTAACACGGATCAGTCTATTCTCAGGATGGTCTGCCATGAAGTTACTGATTTATCCCTTCAGTTGGATTCTGTCAACTCCTTCCTCCTTTCTCTTTTGGATAGATTTATAGACCTACTGAACATTACATAAAGCCCACAATGCTGAAATGTCACTTAATGAGCTTCACAGCCAGTGTTACAAGCAAACTAATGACAACATTTTAAAAGCATGTTTGGCATGAATGTTTTATTTTTTAAAAAAATTGTGAATTCTTTAAAATAATGAAGATTTCTTCCCCATATACAAAAATTAAATAATGCAGTGTGTCAAAGCCTAAAGGAAAAGCTTTCATTGGGGGATAAGCATACTTGTTGCCATTTATTATATTTTCATGCTCCTGTAATATCTATCTGTGCTCAAAGCACAGTGGGAATATAGAAAATTTTAAATAAGCAACATTATTTCATTTTCACTGTTTCAAAAGAGCTGCTTTTGTTCCATTCATGAATGAGTGGTTTGATATTCAGCAGTGTGTGCTCCTTGAGAGGGAAGAGCTAGGGTCACAAGACTTCACCAAACACATGTGATATTGCAGTAATCTTATTTCTGTTTAGACAGTATGACTAAAGAAGTATTTCTAAAGAAGAGCACTTGGACTTATTCAGCAAAGCATTTGACAAGGTCTCTCATATGGTATCTTTGAGGATTAGATAAAGAAATATTAGCTGGAGGCAAAGGACAGTCTGATAGATTGAGTCCTGGATAAACTATCATAACCAAGAAATGTCAAGATGTTCATAGGCAAGAGAAAGCTCTGTTCTTGGCCCTGGCCAAATTTATTAATGATTTGGATGAAAATAGGAAGCCCCTCAGATTTATGGCTAGCATTAAATAAAAATGAATAATTGCCAGGCTTGGTGGGTCACGCTTGTTATTCTAGCACTCAGGAGTTCGAAGTCAACCTGGGCTACATAGTAAGATTCCATCTCAAAACAAAAACAAACCCCAAAAACAACTGAATGACAAGGAGATTTGCATAGTCAGGTTGAATTTACTAAAAGGGGATTTAATAGTAAAATCTTGGTACTTGGTCTTAAAAAATTTGAACATGTGTAGGTGGAGAAAACTTAGCTTACTTTAGTAAGAACATTGGCCATGGAGGGAAGAGATGGGCCAAACAATGTATGCACATATGAATAAATGAATAAAAAATTAAAAAAAAAAAGAAAATTGGTCAACAGTAAGATGTGACTCACAGAAAAGCCACGCTAGATTTGAGCTGCATTACTAGAAATCCAATGTCCAGGGTGAGGAAAGGCATGTTCCAATCTACTTGATGAGATCTCATTTGAAAGTTATATTGGAGCTTATGCAACAGAAAATGACCAGAACAGTGAAAGAATTCCAAAGCAAGTGACATGATAAACAATTATTATTAAAGGAAATGGAAAACAAAAAGACTGAGAGAATCCAAAACCATGGCTTTCAAACCTCTGAAGGACAGCCATGAAAAGAAGAATTAAAGCCCAGCATACTGGTACATACCTGTAATCCCAGGAGATGAAAGGATCAAAATTTGAGGTCAGCCTGAGAAAACAGCTAGCAAGATCCCCGTTTCAACCAATAAGCTTGGGGGTGAGGGGTGGTATGTATCTGTAAACCCAGCTACACAGGAGACATAAGAAGGAGGATCGTAGTCGGATGTTGGCTCTGGGCAAAAACTTGAGACTCTGTCTGAAAAATAACTAAAGCAAAAGAGTGCATGGGGCCTGGCTCAAGTGGTAGAGCACCTGCCTAGCAAGTGTGAGGCCCTGAGTTCAAACCCCAGTACTACTAAAATAAAGAAGATATATACTTGTGCATAGTCCAAAGAGTAACAGTGAGACAATCCAGAAGGCTTTTGTACCAATCTTTGTAGAAGAATTGATGGAGTTAGAAGGTCACCATCTGCATCTACCATTGAAATAATTGACTCAGATAGGGACAATCAACGGATGTTAAAACCAGCAAGTTGGTGAGAAATAGGATATTCATGTGTCAAAGTATTAGCCAAAGATTATATTCTCCTATAGCTTGTTCTGAAACCATAATTAGTTCTAATGACATCAACATTTGGGAAAGAATTTGAACATACTGTAAATTTTGCACTTGCTTATGCATCATTTAACCTCCTAGAGTCACCATTCTGACACCACTTCCATATACACACTCCAGGTTTTCTCTGGGAGTATTGTCTTTACCATTTAAGACTGTGCTCCCATTTGTATTGGGCTCCTATCTTTTTGTAACTGTGTAATTGATGAAGTTTTTGTGAGTTGTGCCTCTAAACCTATTTTTCCTAAATAAGTCCTGTAGTTTCATCTTGTAACTTTGTACCTGATGATTTTTAGCACCACATCTACTGATTTAGAGCAGACTCACTATACTTGCAAGTCACAAAGACTGAACGTACCCACAATAGAGTGAGTCTCTGCTTTGTATGGGATGGTCACTAATAATCTGATGTTATGTACCTCTCTTTTTGGTTGGACTGGGGTTTGAACTCAGGGCTTCATGCTTGCAAAGCAGACTGTCTACCACTTGAACCACACTTCCAGCCACATTACGCACCTCTTGATGGGATGCCATACGAAGTTACACGCATGACATATAAAGTGACCAGAAATATGCAAAAGGCATCTCATTGAGCCTTCAGACCCAAACAAAATAGTATATATACTTATGTTCACATGTAAGATTTTCACAGAATTTTCAACTAGCAAAAATCTTATAATTGATTGGAAAGTAAAAATCAAAATAACATTAGCTATAAAACATTTGTAGAAAATAAGGTGAATTCAAAATTAGATAGATTATTGGATGATAACGGGATTATTTATAAAGGTATGATTATACTGGAGAATATTCTTTTTTAGCTGATGTACACTGAAATTGAGACAAAATATAATGTGTGCAGTGATGTGGTCACCACACTATTCTTTCAAATTTGTTTTGAAAATTTAGCGACAAGTAATTTTTTAAAAAATTAAAAATAGCATTAAAAACTAGAAGGACTGGGAAGGAGCTAGTATTGATAATGACATTTTCATGTTAAGTTGTAATTTTTGTGATCCACTCCTATCTGTAATGTTCATGTAAATTTTGTATTTTATGTACATACATGCATATATGTAAACAGTTTTTACTGGAAAAATGTATTACTGTCAAGTCAATATCAAAGTACTTGGTATTAACAAATAACATACTCCCTCATAGAACTCAGAAAATGGTATTGGAAGACAATGAAGTAAAGAAATTATTTATGAGCAATCTATGAAGAAAAAGTGACTTATAAAGAGAAAAAATGGTATTCTGAGAAGTCATAGCATCGGTGGGAAAAAAATGAGCAAATACTTTCAAAACAATTTGTTAAAGTAAAACAAACATAAAGTCTATGAGTATGTTTGTACAAAATATTAGTTCCTAGAGAGAAACTGAGAAGTCTTTGGGCCTGCTGCCCTCCTCTTGGGTGATAACACTCCTATTGTGTGCCTCCTTAGTCACCTCCCTCTCAAATGAGATGTCAGAGAAACCAACTACTGTTAAATCTGTTTTAAGCAAAAACAATTTCAAGATTTAATAAAATGTACTCTTTTAAATATTATTGTTCTAATAAAAAGACAATCTCATTAAAGAAAAACATGTTGTGTGGCAACTATTATAAAAGCCTGATTTTACCCTTCATTTAGCCTTTGGACCAACTGTAACAATCTGGTGACACTACAGTGACCTCTGGTTTTATTACAGACTTTAACCACAGATAGGGCTCTACTTTGGCTTCTCTTCATTTGTCTTTTATATTTCTTCTCTCAATGGAAAAAAAGTGCATTTTATTTGTTTTAATGTAAGACCATTTAAATATAAAATTATCTCTCACACTTAAAAATTAATGAGCCATATATCAAAATTTAAAGATAAGTCATTTGATTCTAACATATTTATTAAGAACAAAGCTTTCATGCAATTTACTTGATGTCTCTCATAGAGCTACAAACTAAATGAAAATTAGCTTTTATGAGAAGAATAAGGAGAAAATGGGAATGCAGACCAGCTCTAAGTTCTTAACACTATTGTTGAATTGGAAGGAAGATATAAGTATGGCTGGGTTCATAAAGACACAGTCCAGATTAAGGACTATGACTGAGGGCTACTGTGTGCTTGCTGTGTCCAAGACCAGTGTAAGAATGAGAGGGAGAAGATTAGGAGACAAAAAAAAAAATCTATGAGGACAAATACATTTCACAAACTGATGGATGAAAACATCTTTAGAACACTGTCCTTTAGAACACTGTTGAGAACCAAGCTATGTCTATCATTTTTAAATACCAAAAGACTGGTTTCTTATTCCCTAGAATCTATAACTATTAGAGCTCCAACATTTCAGTTGTAAATTACAGCTGACCATACTTCACAGTTTCTTGATTTCATGTGGGAAACTTCAGTCATTTATCTTAGAGGAGCCCACAGATGGAGAAATGTAGGAAGAAGTACAATCATACACATGTACTCTTAATCCGTAAGGTTCTCCAAATATCTAAAGCAAAAGAGAAAGCGATTCACCCTCTGCCTCTTTGTGACCTTTCTTTTTTCTCCAGGAAGCTTGGGAAATTTACTTAACTAGATTTCAGCTGGACAAAATTGATGGTTAGGAAGAGGAGGAAGCATATAATGTGATTATGTGTGCCCCAATACTTCCTAGAAATAGCCCTGTACACCACATTCCCCTAAGGAGTTGCCTCGCTGTTGAGCACCATGAGCCATGAGCACCCTGTAATTATACAGCCATTTGCTCCTTTCCTGCTTTGAATTTCACTGATGTACTTATCTAACGGTGTCATTAAGATCCACATCTCTTTTTTTTAAAAAACCATTAATCAGTTATTCATGAGTTTTATCCATCTTTGAAGTACGTTCATCAGGAAAAATAGCCTCAATTTGCATTTTAACTGACAAATGTACAGTGGTATCTGGTAATACAAATGGTGATTTCTAGTCAATGTAGAAGCTTATGTTTAGTATGATTGCAGTTATCTTAATAGTTCTCTCTTATCACGTGATAAGAGAGAATTTCACAAATTCATCAAAATAAGAAGTAGATATTGCTTGTATGTTAGTTGGAATTACCAATAGCCATACAACAAGGGTTGCCTCATTAAATTTAAACTCAAATAAGAAATATTTTTCTTTGAATGAAATATGTCTCAAATATTGTACGCATACTTATATACAAAATTATTTTTTCTTTCTGAAATTTAAATTTAACTGTGTGTTCTGTATTTTTATTTACTAAATCTGGCAACCCTATATACATTTATACAATGTGAACATTATGTAATTGCCTGCTATCACCAAAGTCCTCCTTTATTATCACGAATATCTTTTTAAATGTTTCTGATAATTTTGAAAGTAATTACTATTTTGGAATTATCTTATTAAATTTCTTTATCTGTGAAATATAAATAGCCTTATCTATGCAATCTTGAATAACCATATTGGTAGATACCAGGGAACAATATGGATTTTCACTTTTGACCTTTCCAATTTCCATGGTATAAAACTAGGTAATATTTATTATCTAGTTTTATTACTGTCAGATACCATGTACACAAAATTCCACACACACTAAGTCTTCAGCAAATAATTGCTTAATAGATTTCAGCTTCCTTCTTTCTTGGAAGAACTAAAAACTAAGTATCTTTGCAGTTAGTTCATGTCCCTACCTCAGAAGAAAAATTTCAGGAAATAAAGATGATGAGTACATTGTACCCCAAGGCAATCAGCTGATCATCCATCTAAATTTTTACTTATCATTTTCCTTGACTTTGAGGGAAATGTCTGAGTTTCCTATTGTTGCTGTAACAAGTTACACAAACTTAATGACTAAAAACAATGCAAATTTATCCTCTTATAGTTTTGGATGTTAGAAGTCTGAAGTGAGCCTTTTGGGGCTAAAATCAAGGTGCTGGCAGAGCTGATAGGTTCCTTCTGAAGTTCCAGGGGCGAATCCATTGGTGAATTCAAAGTTATACAAGTTTCCATATTGGTACTATAAATAAATTATACACACACACATAACTTACATTTGCATATTGTAGTGCTTTTTCATTTATATGAACTAATGTATTACAGCAACATAGTTAAATAGAAGAGTATCATTTTATTGCTTTTCATATGTTTATTAATAATCACTATAACAAACATTTTTACTATTTAATATGTGTTAAGTATAATATTTGGAATATTTAATTTCCTTTAATTTTTGGAATCACTCTTTAAGTTTGGTTCTAGTATTCTAATTTCCAGAAAGTGATAATGAAGGATAGAGAGGTTGATTAAATTAGCAACAATAATTATGAAAACACTAGCTTTTTCTTTATCATCGAATTAGTCAGGCACCATACCACTTTATATATATTATTCCATTTAATTCTTTCAAAACTTCAATGAATAGAGAGTGCTATCAACACCCACATTTCAGAGGAGATTAAGTAAGGTATCTAAGGTCACATAGCTTGTAATTGGCAGAACAAGAGTGTGAATCTGATCTATTATTAACTACTCCCCTCTATTAAGGAATGTGTCCATGGATTCAGGGTTAATTTGTATTAGAACCAAAGTTACAACAAATAATTCCTCTCTCCTCCTGTTATTGGATTCAGTTTACTGGTACATTGGCCAGAGGAGGTTTCTTGTCAAAGAAAGAATTCAGGAAACTTAGGAGGAGCAGGCACATTAATGCAAAGCAAAGTGAAATACACTCTGGAGATGGGCAAGTGGACAGGTCCAAGAAGGAACAGCTTCTCTGAGGGTCTGAAGACCTCAGGCTTTTATTAGTATGCATGTGTAGGAACAGTCATTCCCAGAAATTGAGTTATATTCCATTAACTCCTCATACATGTTGGGTGGGGAGTTTGGGCCTTTGATGGCCAGAGGGGGGCTTTTGATTTCTGCAGGCTGAGGGGTCAACCAGACCCTGCTATATGGCATGAGTCATTCCAACATTCTATTAACAGTGGTAGGCCAGGATGTGATTTATTATTACTTTTTTTTTATCAACATCTAAGTCATCATTCTCAGACATCAGGTTTTCTAACTCCCTGTATAATCTCATTTCTCTAGGGTACTGCTCCTTTAATCATAAAATTTGGTACCTTTGTGCTCAGAGATTCCAATTCTTTAGTCTAAGGTGAGGATGGAGCACGGATAGATGGCAAAGATTGCATGGGTGACAGTAATTCTCAGGTGTAGTCAAGCTTACATGCAAGCCACTGCTGTCAAGGGCAGATCTGAAACTTCCAGGAAGCAGCAGGTCATGATCCACAGAAAAATCAGAATCAGAATTTTGCTCAAAAGGTCAATTGTGCACCTTTGTCACTAGAGCCATCTGAACTTTGCTAAGTCCTACAGACTGTGCAGTGGGTAACATACAGCCTTTCAACAAAATTAGAAATGAGGGCAAAATAGTTTCTGCTGGGTATTGAGGGGGTGGGAGGGAGAGGGAGGAGGCAGAGGGCAGAGTGGGTGGTAAGGGAGGGGGTGGGGGCAGGGGGGAGAAATGACCCAAGCTCTGTATGCACATATGAATAATAAAATTAAAAAAAAAAGGCTATTAGCCATTTCTTAGCTACTGGTCCACTGACAACTGGCAGTGTGGGGGAAGCTCTCAGAAACTAAAATTAATCAAAGTAAACTTTAATGATTCTGATTAGAGGATGGCTGGAAAGTCCTTTAAACTGTAGATGTCCTGAATGTGCTCCAGATAAATATTAAACAAGATAAAAAGAGAAAGTGACTCCAGAATGGACTTAGGGTAACCTAGACCCATAGGGACATTGTTTAGAATGGCCAATATCTACAATGTGCTACATTATGACGTCTGAAGACCAAAATTCATTTTAGAGATAAGAAAAGCAAGAATTTTAAATGGCATAGGCCTGGATATCAGGTAATCCTCTTTTTGAAAATTCATCAAAAACCTGTTACCTTTGTGTTCCCATTATTTAGGATAATTCTTTGACCAGGAAAGATACAACAAATATACATAATCAAGCTGGGTGTGTGCCTTAAGTGATAGAGCACCTGTCTAGCAAGTGCAAGGCCGTGAGTTCAAATGCCAGTAGAGCAAAAACAAACAAACAAAAAATGTCACTAAATACACATGATCAAGTCAGAATTTTAGAACAAACTTAGAGAACTTTTGTGACTTCACAGCTCATAGGAAGATGAGGTTTTTTGAATATTTTGTTTATCAAGCCAGTCAGTGGATATTTTTCTGAGCATTTATGACCCTATGCTGCATTCTCTGTGAAGAAGCACTCCCCCACCCTCTTCACATCCCCTCCACCTTCAGGGCTTGGAAGTTAGATAATTTACATATGAAATAATAGTGCTGGACTCACTCCTAGAGCAACATCATGGGGAAAAGAGAAATGGAAATCTGGAGATGCAGAAATATATTCATCCAAAAAAAAAAAAACCAAATTAAGGTAAGGCTTCTGAACTTTAGACTTGCAAATTTGGTGTTGATTTCTAGATATCTCACCAGGCCTTCTGAGACAAGATTCCTGCACATCAAGGATGTCCTGAACCACACTGGTGATATCCTCACACATACATTGCAATGAAAGACTGAGCTCCAAGGAAGAGTGCATTTATCTTTCTCTCATTCCGAACTGAGTTTTAAGCTGGGTTTATATTTCTAGGTTGGAAATAATTTTTTCCTAAAAAGCGTTGGCTTTCCTCATTGTCTTCAAGCAGCTGGGACCCCTTCTGGAAACATGTGACTTATTTTTTCCTTATAGGGACACGTAGGATCTTCTTTTTTATCCGTGTTGTTTTGAAATTTCACAAAGATTTTCTTTGATGTTGGTCTTTTCCCCTGAAATTGTGCTGTGCCCCCCAGTTGGGAATTTTAGCCAGAAAATTCTTACTTTCAATTTGGGTGATGTTCTTATGATTCCCTTTATTTTCTCTGTTCTGTGTTTCTGAAACTCTTATCAATGGAATTTTTTTTTTAATCTCTGTTCTGACCTTATTTTTGTATTCCTTTTTTTATATCTTCTATCTTTTTGCCTTTTAATTTCATTCTCTGAAAGATGTTCCCAGCTTTATTTTTTAGTAGTTCTATTGCATATTTTATTTCTGCTATCAGAATATTAATTCCCCAGCGTAGTTTTTGTTCTGAATGCTCCCTTTTTCTAAGAATAGTTCTTGTCTCATGGAGAAAATATATTCTCTTCTAACTCTGAGAATATATATACACACCTCCTGAGCTTTTCTGTCCCTGCTAGTTTCTTTCTTCTGTTTCTCTGTTTAGCTCTTTTATGTCTGGGTTTCTTCAAATGTTGAGTGATCCTTCATGGGCTGTTCCTATTTTTAAATGAGGCTCTGGAAGAAAAATCTGGAAGCTCTGTGTTTAGGCAACGCTGTTGTCTTGTGAGCATTATGTAAGGATATTTTGAGACAGGACTATCTTTAAGTTTTTTTTTCTTTTTCAGATGATCAGTTTCCTCAGAAAGGAATATGTGGCTGCCTGTGTAGTTGGGATTGAAACTGGGGACACCTTGATAACAAAGACTTTCAGTTATCCATTCAATGCTGGGGAAAGTGTGCCATCTGTTTCCTGCCAAGATCCTGCCCGATGAGCTTTTGGCTGTACCAGATCTCTCCAGTTCAGAGACTTCTATTTCATTTTATTCAATGTCTTTACCACGGATTAAGGAAACAAACGTTATTGCTGGTAAGGCACAATCAGTGATATAATGGTAGGATTCAAGGGGCTAGAGGTGTAGCTCAAATGCACAAAGCCTTGAGCTCAAACTCCAGTACTGCCAAAAAATAAAGAAAGAAATAGTACATTTAAAATAGTTTGCAAACATTCTACTTCCTCATACCTCCTGTATGCTCTGTTAAATGTAATTTAGGGGAGGCCTTGTTTTGGACTGAGCTCCTGTGCCAGACCCCAATAGACCAGACCAAATCAGAATGAAGTCATTCACATGAAACTAAGAATCCACTGTTTACAATGAAGACCTTCACTTCTCCCCTCTTTTCAGTGCAGCGGGGCAGGAAGTATGCCAGACCAAATCAGAACAGAGTCACTTACATGATATACACACAATCAAGCTGGACCTAGAAACAGGCCAGTTGTTTAAACAGTGGCGATTCACAGCACCAATCCAACAGGGCCTGGTCAACCTGACCTAGCATGATAAGGAAGTCCTCACTGCTTTAACTGTATAGGAGAGTGACTTCAAAACAATTGTTATGTACTGAGTATGAAATGTCCCCATAGGTTCAGGTGTTGAAAGTTTGATCACCAGTTGGTAGTGCTGTTTTGGGAAGTTCTGGAAACTCTAGGAGGTAGGACCTAGCTAGAGGAAGTAGGTCACTGAGGAGGAGCCCTCAAGGATATCTTGTCCCTACCTGCCCCTCTCCTTCCTATCTACCACATGGTGAAGAAGCTCCTCTGCTACATGTTTCTCCCACCCCATCCCCAGTGATGTCCTGTCCAAGCACATGGTGCAAGCAATCATGGACTGAATCCAGTGAAACCATGAGTTGAGATAAGTCTCCCCACTTAAGTTGTTTCTGCCAGGTATTTGGTCACAGCAATGAGAAAAGTAATGAACCAGAACACTATACCAGCAAAGAGGGTTCATAGCCATGTCTAATCCTGACTATGTGGTTATTAAGCCTTTGGAACTGATTTGTGGAAGGAATTTGGGAACGTTTGAAGAAGGAGTTCTGTAAACAGAACTTAATGGGTGATTCTGGGCACTCAGAAGACCAGCATGCTGATAGAAACACAGACAGTGAAGATTGGGCTTATGATGCATCAAATGGGAATTTGTGGGAGTTGGACCAGAGGCCATTCATGTTACAGTCCGGCAAAGAATTTGTCTACATTTTGTCTGCATCCTGAGAGCTTGGTGGAAGAAAATCCATGACAGCATAGCATTCAGACCATGGCATGGTTTTGCTGACTGCTTTTAGGAAGATTTACAGTGAGAATCAGGAGGAAAAAGTAGAGTGGGATGACTTAAAAAAACATGCGAGCTGGCCAGAAAAGGAGTAAATTGAAAATTGCAGACAAAGAGGGTATCGTTGCTGAAAAGATTAGTGCCATTAAAAAGGATCCACACAGTACACACTAGGACAATAGGAAAGATGCCTGTGGCATCTAAGAAATTGGCCACTCCTGGCCCATCCCAGGATCCAGGTGTAAAATAGTAAGATCATTTTGAAGATTTTCCTTTGAGAAATATTTCCCTATTTTAACCACCCAGGCACTCAGTAGCCTCTGCAGCTGCTCGTGCTGGCAGCACACGGTGGCATTGTTCATATGATGCTGGTTTTGAAAGCATGAACAATGTAAGAGTTAGAGAGTCATGGAGGCTTCCACCAAGATTTCAAAGAAAGGCCCGGGAGGTCACATACGTGGCAGGTCAGAATCCCTGAACGCAGCCCCAAGGAGGTAATGCATGAAGCTGTGAGGGTGAAGCCTAAGCAGTCATAGATTCCCTGGGATGAAGAAGATGCCAGAAATGTGGAACATTTGCTGAGGAAAGCTGCCAGCAATGAGTGGAGCCAGTCCAAGGGTCAGGCCATGTAGGCTGCAATCAGCAAGCCCATAGGGATGGGGCTACCCAAGCCTGTGAGAACTAGAATCACACCACATGGTGTGTGCCAGAGGCCAGACATGCAGCTGCAGGATTTAAGGGTTGCCCTGCTGAGTTTTGGTCTTGCTTTGGTCCCATTACTCCTTTTCCTGCACCCATTTCTTTCTTTTAGAATAGGAATGATTGCTGTCTGCCATTGTATATTGGAAGTAGGTAACTTGCTTTATGATTTTTATGGGGACTCACAACTAAGTGTTTGCCTTGAGTTTCAGAGGAGTTTCTGAACTTTAACTTTTGAACAATGTTGGAACCTCTGAGACTTTGGTGACTCATAGAGATAGAATGAATTCGCTTTGCATTTTGTGATGGACATGAGCCATCACAAAATGGTCCCTGGGGGTCCGGGGGCAAATGTTATGGTGTGAATATGCAATGTCCCCCACAGGTTCATGTTTTGAATGCTTGGTCCCTAGTTGGTGGTGCTGTTTTGGGAGGTTCTGGAAACTACAAGGTGGTACCTAGCAAGAGGAAATAGGTCACTGAGGATGTGCATTTGGGGGTATTTTGTTCCTGTCCACTATGAAGAAGCTCCTACATCACAAGATGTCATAGGACCAAGTGACCATATATGGAATCTTAGGAAAATAAATCTTTATTTATTCTCTTAAATTGTTTCTGTTAATTTGGTCACAGTAATGAGAAAAGTAACTAATACAACAACCAATCTGCTTTTTTGTTCTCAGATTAGACTTTTTATCAGCTTTTTTCTTTAAAGATTGACTCTATAGCTAATCTTTTCTGCATGACTTATTGGAGTACCTTTCTGTCACAGACAGAATGCTGCCTGATTCTCTACTCACTAATAAAAGCCAACTAGGTCATTTTCATGGCTTGAATATGTTTTGTCCCCACCAAAAATTCATGCTGAATCTTAATTCTTCAATGTGACAGCACTGGGTGATGGGGACTTGGGGGGATGGTTGGGTTAGTGGGGCAGAGGCCTGGTAATCTTATGTCTCCAGGGTGTGAGAGTTCTTACTCTTGCCGAAGTGGAGTAGTTATTCTGAGAGCCAGTTGTTATAAAGCACGGTTACCTGTGTTTTGTGTTTTTGCATACATGCATTTTCCTTTCTGCTTTTCTTCCATACATGGTACAGCACAAGACCTTCACCAGAAGCCAAGCAGATATGGCTGCTCCATCACAGTTTTCTTCATAAGTCTCAAGTATTCTGTTATAGTAACAGAAATCAGACTAAAATAATCATTAAACTTGATTTGCTGACTTTTTAAATAATTCATGTAGGCACATACAACATCTGGAGAGACGCATTGGGATTTTAACAATGGTTATCTATCTC